>NC_134453.1:30534606-30822719 GCF_030867145.1 Opisthocomus hoazin
TATAAGCAAGCAGGTGGGAGAGGGAGTGAACCTTAAGGTTTGTGGTTTGGGTTTGTTAGGGTTTTTTGGCATTTTCAGTAAGTTATATCACTTCAAAACAGGGAGCTAGATATATCAACAGCTCTAAGAGTGTACTCAGACTGAACATGAACCAGAACTTCTAGAAATAATTTAACCACCATTTAACTGATATTTAAACTGATTTGCTCCATCAAACCAAAACCTCAACGCATGAATGTGCCACCTTCATTTCGCCTGCAATACTAAGTGACGGGCATTACAGGACTTTTATTTCATGTCTGAGAAATATAGCAAAGCAACAGCTAGTGGCTTTAGTGCCTGACATTCGTTTGCACAGTACACTTGCAGTGTTTGCTTAGTGTGGTTTTATGCATAGTTCAACATGTACAAGTTTTCTCCTGTGTTAGAGAGGAGGAGTTACCGCTTACCTAAGAATTAGAGGAGATAAACTGCACTGCTGAAGCTGCTCCTGGTTGCAGCAACCCTCCAATGAAGGACAAGAGTTTTCCATATGGCTCAGAAAGTGTCCAATGTTTTATCACCATCTGAAAAGTACTGCAAATAGATACTCCAACCTGCTGTGAGACCAACTTGCTAGTAAAAAACAACAGTACAGTCTGCTAGCCACAGGAAGCATGTTGAGAGGGTATTCATAAAAAGCTTTTTTTAAAAAAAGGACACACTTGGCTGTCTGAAGCAACCAAAGCCATCTGTGGTGGCACAGTGCATGCCCATCTACTTATGTTCTTTGTTTTCTAGATCACTTATCTCCAACCCTGTCACGCACCTGTCATAATATTACATTTGAATATTTCAGTCTCTTACCGTATGTCTTGCTTTCAACTCCTGCATTTTGATGTGCCTTGCCAGTTAAGGTGTGTTCCTGTTATAATTATAACTAGAACTTTAAACAGTCTCACGGACTGTGATGCTGAACACTGATGCTTGCTAATTCTTAGCCAATGCCTTTATCATTTGAGCTTCAAAGTCAGTACTATAACCTTATATGAGTCAGTCTCTAGAAAGACATGACGTAAGCTTTTCTAGTCTGTTATATGAAAGCACAATGTTTGTTAGGCAACAACAGAAAACTGGAAATGAAGTAATTAGATCCATTCTTGAATTTAGGAAGATAGCAAAACATACCTGGATACAAGGAACTAGCTATTCACAAGAGCAGGATGTCTTGTTTGATAAGACAGAGGGATATAAAAGAAGAAATCCAGTTGGGTAGTAACACTGATTTTAGAAGGAGAAAAAAGCAGGGTATTGTCTATTGATTGCCACACAGAACTGGCAATAAAGCCAAAGAAGGCATAAAAGCATAAGCTGCTACCAATGAGCATTAGTAATTTACAGTTTCCACATTATCAGCCCAGAAAACTGTCCTTTGGGTTCATGGTATTCTGGTAGTCTTTGCTATTAGCCATCTCCCCACAGGAGGGGATCCAACTTTAAAAAAGAAAACTCAATTGCCAGCTTTTCCTGTCTCAGAACAATCCTCTGTTCATGAATGCAATCACAAATGATGTGTGAAGCTAAAGGTCTGCATGTAAGCATCCAAAGGGAAAGAGCAACTTTTGGGTCGATGTAGCTTGAGAATTAGCACGACTAGGCCGCTTAAGCAAAACAGCATAATTGAACAGGCTGCTGGTAAAGACAGCCAAGAATAGCCATTGAGAAAGTTCTGATAGTGCACATGGTGTGGGTTAGCAAAAACAAGATGTGTTCAAGGACGTGGAGGCAGTCTGTTGCTATTGGCGTTAGTGCATAGTTACCAATCATAAGGGAATGTGGGGCGTGTGAACAGCGTGTGATTTATGTCTGTAGCCTATCTGATATAAGCGTAATCGTGTGTACAGATATGGAAAATGTATATAACCGCACAAGCGGGGGAATAAAGGACCGACTTGTGCATCGTACCAATGCGGTGTGAGAGTCGTTCCCGTCTTGCACGGATCGCTGAAACTCGCCAAGCAACCATAGACATCTCAGCATGATGCCTGCCTCAATACAGCATTAATTTCTATGTAACAGTTCAACTTAATTGTTTACTGAGAGCTCAAGGATCTTAACAACTCCTCTCTCGGCCCTCTTTGATTCTGAAGATGCCTTTCCTACACTTTTAAAACGCCACTTGGATGAAACTAGAGACACTAAGTTTAGCTCGGGTGCGGGGGGGGGGGGGGGGGGGGGGGGGGGGGGGGGGGGGGGTGTGTTTCTTTTCCCAGGAAAATTTAGATTTTGATAACAAATTCCAGTTGTGCCACCTGCACAGAGACTATATCGTTTTCAACATGGGTTTTAAGATCCAAACTAGATCCACATAATGGATTGACGCCCTGCCCGTTACCAATATCTGCAGGATAGACAGACGGCCAATACCCTGCCCCCCTGACCAACATCGGCAGCAGCATAGGCAGGTTGCCGCCCACATTACCCAATGTAAGGTATGATTCTCTCAAATCACTCTGCCATTGGTGGAGCCAAGGGGCGCGTGACTCTCACCCACATTCAAAAGGCATTTGCATGGTTGGCTGTTGCTGCCAGATGACCTGGACACCAAGCATCCCTGGCAGTCAACTGGAGCCATGGCATCGCTTATGATTCCTGTGATCGGGTGAGTCGCCGTGTGGACGCGTTGTTGCTCATCTTTCTACTACCTCAATAAAGCTTTGCTTTAGAACATGTGTCAGACTCATTAGTGTTTGGACCACATTATTGGCATCACAAACAGGATAAGAGTCTTTCTGACAACTACTGAAAGCTTTAGGAAAGGAGAAAGTTTGGAGCTCCCCCCAACAGGAGGAGGATTGGGTCAAGATAATTGAACAGATCCCCAGGCTATGAGGGATGAATTTGAACTGTGGCGTAGGCCAGTCATTGCAAACAAGGAAAGGGCAAGGGAGCCTTACTCAGCCTCCTGAGTTGTGCCCTCAACGTTGCCGGACTGAAGTTACCAGGCTGCATGGCACCCTCAAAGAGGCGGGAGAAGCTAAACAAGGGGCCAAGAGGGACGAGCATAAGTTAGCCTCCTTGGCTCAGCAGGCCCTTGAGGCCTGGAGAGATCATCCCAGTACAATGGCCCAAGTTAGGGCTACTATCTACCAGGACGATAATTGGGACAGGGCCATTTTTGGCCATGGACCAGACCCTGACCCCCTTCCCAGCCCTACAGGGGAAGGCTGGGTGGAGTGGCTCGGGAGTCTCTGGTGCACTGGGGCAGCTCTAACTTACCTCAGTGAAGGGCACCATGGGCGTGGGAGTTCTGCACACCCCCAGCTGTGGAGGCGGGTGCCGTGGCAATGGCTTCTGTGCCAGTGGTCAGATACAGAGGAACCCTCACCTGGGCAGAGGACAGGGCACCTCCACCAGCCAGACAGAGAGGGACCACCTCAGGCGGCTCCTGCTGGAAACTGGGTTTACCCTTCCCAACAGATTAATAAATTACTGAATAATGTTTTGTTACAGGCTTCTGAATGGCCATTGGCAGGTGGCCCACCCACCCGAGTCTTGCAGCGCCTCCTGGCATGCCAGTGTTAACCCCTTAGCACCTCCCCCCCAAGGCGCTGCCAGACAACTGGTGGGCAGGTGTCCACTGCCAGATGGAGCTCCGTCTCCTAACCCTGTTTTCTGGCATACCCTTTTTGCTTACTCCATGTCCTAGCCCCAATTAGAAGTTGTCATGAATGACTGGCACTCAGTTACCGTTGTTGTGGACACCGGGGCCCAAATCTTGATGTTAGATCCACAGACCACCCCTTCAGGCTGTCCTAGAAGCAATTTTGATTTCGGGAAGCGATAATGCCCATGACAAGCCCAGAGCCGCTGACTCAGCCTGGCTACTGACACACCTGTGTACTGGTTTTGGGCTAGGATAGAGTTAATTTTCTTCTTAGTAGCTTGTACGGTGCTATGTTTTGGATTTGTAATGAAAACAATGTTGATAACACACTGATGTTTTAGCTATTGCTGAACAGTGCTTGCACAGCATCAAGGCATCTCACCCCGCTTCTTACACTGCCCCACCAGCAAGTAGGCTGGGGGTGGGGGGGCTGACCTTCAGAGTTATGGCATTTGTCTTCTCAAGTAACCATTACGTGTGATGAAGCCCTGCTTTCCTGGAGATGGCTGAACATCTGCCTGCCGATGGAAGTAGTGAATGAATTCCTTATTTTGCTTTGCTTACTGTGCGCAGCTTTTGCTTTACTTATTAAGCTGTCTTTCTCTCAAACCATGAGTTTTCTCACTTTTACCCTTCCGATTCTCTCCCCCATCCCACTGGGTGGGGAGTGAGCAAGCAGTCTGTGCAGTGCTTAGCTGCCTACAGGGGTTAAACCACAACCACCTGGAGAATCTTCCTGCTACACTGCATTCGTTTTACTTGTACTACTGTGGTTATTCTGTGCAAGAACCAATTCTGAATATGCTGTGGATACTGTTCTTAGGGACAGTCCACCAGAGCCTTGCTGGTTGGGATTTTAACTTGTTAATTCACAAATCTCAAGGCACTGGCAAATGTTAGAAAGGGAACTTATTGTGGGATTTGTACACAACATCCTGCATCTGGCCACCAAGGAGTTCCTGTGGTGGAATGCTAGTATTGGTGGTCCATGCACTGAAAACTTTTGTCAGATGTCACTCTATTTGGGCTAATCTCTCAATCGTTGACTACCCACTGCCGCCTCAGTGAAGAACAGAGCAGAATTCTACATCCTCCAGAACTTTACGGGCTATGACCCTTCCCGTGGTCAGCTACAAACCATGTGGCGGGGTCCATCCTACACCATGCAAACCTATCAATCATGCCATGTTTGAGATCATGGACCTGAGCTTGGAGGCATAAATAATCTCACCTTAGCCTATTGTGGGGTCTTACAGCTCTCAAGCCTGTGGTGTTAGCCACATCTGCAAATAGGAAGTGAATCTGAGTCAGGTGTAGAGCCCTTCTGGTCTGATAGTCAAGATCCCTAAGGAGCGTGAGATCTTTCTCTCATCTTAATCCATGTTTTCTTTTCTTTGTGTAATAGTCACTTTCATTGCTGTACAGTAAGATGAACTTGAAAATCTGCATGGAACTTTATTTTTAACTACTTAAAATTGCTGTGATGCAGCAGTAACCACGCACAGGGGAAGTGGTGAGCATCTCCAGTAGCCAGGGGGGGAGGGAGGGAAGGAAACACTGCATCGCCTCGGTACAGCCTAGACCCAGCAGCATGTGGTGATATAAACCCGGAGGGATGTTGAATGCAATAACTGGTACGCAGAGATGCTTACAGACCAATTGTCACCATAGAAGAGCAGGTTTAAGCAGCACTGTGGATACCAAGGAAGGTCCCATGTTTTGTGCAGGACTGACATGCTCTGGCTGTTGACGTGCTCCCTTGGCTTTGGAGACCCAGCCCACCCCAAGTCTCCTGCACCCACATTAAAAGTTGTTGCCTTACCCAAGGACCTCCAACGTAATAGGGTGCAGATAACAACTGAACCGAAAATAGATATTCACAAGCTTTCTTCCCGCAACCAAAGAGGAACTATGAGCCAGCAGTGTGCCCTGGCTGCCAAGAAGGCCAATGGGATCCTGGGGTGCATCAAGAAGAGTGTGGCCAGCAGGACGAGGGAGGTTCTCCTTCCCCTCTACACTACCCTGGTGAGGCCTCATCTGGAGTACTGTGTCCAGTTCTGGCTCCCCAGTTCAAGAAGGATGAAGAGCTACTGGAGAGAGTCCAGCGGAGGGCTACAAGGATGGTGAGGGGACTGGAACATCTCCACTACGAGGAGAGGTTGAGGGAACTGGGCTTGTTCAGCCTGAAGAAGAGAAGGCTGCGAGGGGACCTTATAATGCCTACAAAATCTGAAGGGTGGGTGTCAGGAGGATGGGGCCAAGCTCTTTTCAGTGGTGCCCAGTGACAGGACAAGGGGTAATGGGCACAAACTGAGGCACAGGAAGTTCCGTCTGAACATGAGGAGGAACTTCTTCTCTCTGAGGGTGACGGAGCACTGGAACAGGCTGCCCAGGGAGGTTGTGGAGTCTCCTTCTCTGGAGATATTCAAGACCCGCCTGGACAAGGTCCTGTGCAGCCTGCTGTAGGTGACCCTGCTTCGGCGGGGGGGTTGGACTAGATGACCCACAGAGGTCCCTTCCAACCCCTACTATTCTGTGATTCTGTGATTCTGTGATTCTGTGATTGATAAACCTCCAGCAGCCCCCAGGGTGTACCAGTAATGACTGGTAACATTACTGATTGGCTGATCATGTGTGTTACGGCACCATAGGGCAGTGGATGAGGTTCTGCGATTGGCTGGTGGTTTCATATCCCCATGGATTTTGACGCTTATTCATCTGTGCTCTTCTGCCCTGAGGGGTCGTAGTACGATGACGTTATTTCCGGGTGCTGTTGAGGCGGCTGCGGGGGGGGGGGGGGGGGGGGAGGTGATTAGAACGAGCTGGACACAGAGTCACTTGGGTTGACAATATAATAGCTATTTTTGGCCCTTTTCATGCTCTGGAAATTCTTCCACCTGGATATAAAGAGAAGTGTGCTGGGGGACTGCAGGTAAGGTAGACGGGCGGCAGCTAGTGGTAGCTGTTGAGAGGCAGCTGGTTGTGTTGTGCGGGGGGGGGGTGCGCGCGTGCCTGAATCGCAGACGTGCGCCTGGGCGCGAGTTGGTAAATGTGAAGGGGATGGGGATGTCGATGGGTTGTTTATTGTTAATTTGGCTATTTAGCTGACGGTAGAGGGAGTGGAGTCTTCTGCGCATGATCTGGGAGGTAACACAGAGGCAGATCAGGTAGGAAGTGGGGTTGTATCTTGCTCTCTGCTTGTCCTCCCCTTGCATTCCCTCGGGTTGCTATGAAGTCCTTGTTTTCCTTGCAGTCTTCTGTAGCACTTTGTTCCTTCCATTTGGAGTGTGTGGTGGTAGTTCAGCTGGCTTGAATGAAACTTCACCTGAGCAGTTGCATGGGAGGGAGTGATGCTCTTGGAGACTGTTTTTCATAAGCATATGTGTGCCTCTGGGGAAAAGGTGAAAGAACAGGTCACTGGGGAAAAAGTTCCTAGCTCCGAGGTTTATCTTTAGCAAACTTGTAGATTTGGACTTGCAGGGGGAATCAAAGTTATGAACACACCTTTCATAGGCAGCTTTTTGGACATCAGCAACACCTAAGAGATAGTCAGAGGGTCAGACAAGTTTTGGCAGTCTCTCCACAACATCCTGGATCTGGGCCCTTCGCAAGCAGGAAACTGCTCTAGGTAACAGGTCAGGCTGGCAGATGGGTATCTGCCCTGTAGTAGGGAGTTGCCCACTACATCACTCACCGCTTCTCAGGGGGTTGCCACACTAGTAACATGCATAAAAACCTAGCAATACATATACTGAAAAATACCTGGGTGCTATACAGTGAGAAGGTCTAGTGATTTTATTTTGACAGCATTGTATGAATGAGAGGCTTGCTTCCTCTTGGTAGATTCAAAGTCTGTGGGTTTTTTTTTCTTGCTGTATACAATTATCATGTTCGAACCATCAGTTGTCTTGCAAATCCAAACCAAGAGAGAGTGAAGTATTCAATACCATTTACACTTAAACAAAAAGAAAAAAAAACCCAGCCCAAAACAAAAGCGAACTAGTGAATTGAAACTGATATTTCATCTCTGCTTTGGAACTTGCTGAAAAGTCTTACACTGAGCAAGTCATGCTTATAAAAAGAAGTGCAAAAAACCAACTTGTTTGCAGATGATGATAGCTGTATAAAGTGCTGAATATATGATATAATTCTATTTAGTAATTATGCAAGGATCAAATGTAGATGTAACCCTGAATTTCTGGAGCTGTACATTAAATTTGAATGTCCAAGTTGATTCTAAAACAACTATGACTTGATTCTTCAGTTTTTTCACCTGTTTTTAATATGCTGAAAGGTGAACAAGTAGTCTTTCTCCTCCAAATATTAGTTTCATAATTTAGAATTCTTAAAGTTTGGGTTGTTGTGGTTTATTTTTTTTGTGACACCTAGAAGAACTAACTTTTTTTTGCACTTGTCATTATCGAATTGCTCATAATAGTTTATGTTGTGGAGGATAATGTTTAATCAAATGGAGAATATCTATACTGTCAGCATACAAGAGCTGTGCAAATTATAGCTGGCTGTTATAAATATGTATTATCTCTGTCATGTTGACATGATATCCATGACTCCTTCATTCACGCTAACAAGGTCAAGATGGTAATCATGCTGCTGCTGTTGTACTCTTTTGTAAACTGATAAATAACAAAGCAAAAGTAATGTGGACTGGTGTAAAAATGAAGGAAAAGTTACTATTTTGAACTTCACAGCACAATCTACAAACCCATCCAGTGATATGAAACAAAACATAAACAATGACAATAAACAAGTTCATTACAAAAGGTACAGCCAAAATCTTTTGACAACTACCCTGAGATCTGGGAACCAAGTGGTAAGCCGTGATCACAATTTGCCAATTCCCCAATGAGTATTTTTGGTTGTCACCTGATATAAGGGCTTTAGTCGTGCCTGGATTTTGTTAAGGTTGGTCTCAATGCATTGATCTTGGTTGACACAGACACGGCAAGTAGTATTTACTAACATGCAAATGCCACCTTGTGCAGCCAGCAAGTAGTCTAAGACTAGATGATTTTGAATGGCAGTCTGTGATACTTGAATAACTTCTTGCTACAGTGCTTGGATGGCATCGATCATTAGGTTTTCTATATTTTTCCAGGGTAGCAGAGGACTGACAGTTGCTTTCTCCAGCTCGGAGAACCCCTAGCTAGTATAGACTGAGGGCACCTATTGTGCTAGGGTCACTGCAGCGAGTGGTGTCTTTCAAGCAATTGTCATATTGGCATGATTGATAGGTTTGCATGGTGTAGGATGGACCCCGCCACATGGTTTGTAGCTGACCACGGGAAAGGGTCATAGCCCGTAAAGTTCTGGAGGATGTAGAATTCTGCTCTGTTCTTCACTGAGGCGGCAGTGGGTAGTCAACGATTGAGAGATTAGCCCAAATAGAGTGACATCTGACAAAAGTTTTCAGTGCATGGACCACCAATACTAGCATTCCCACCACAGGAACTCCTTGGTGGCCAGATGCAGGATGTTGTGTACAAATCCCACAATAAGTTCCCTTTCTAACATTTGCCAGTGCCTGAGATTTGTGAATTAACAAGTTAAAATCCCAACCAGCAAGGCTCTGGTGGACTGTCCGTAAGAACAGTATCCACAGCATATTCAGAATTGGTTCTTGCACAGAATAACAACAGTAGTACAAGTAAAACGAATGCAGTGTAGCAGGAAGATTTCTCCAGGTGGTTGTGGTTTAACCCCTGTAGGCAGCTAAGCACTGCACAGCTGCTTGCTCACTCCCCACCCAGTGGGGATGGGGGAGAGAATCGGAAGGGTAAAAGTGAGAAAACTCATGGTTTGAGAGAAAGACAGCTTAATAAGTAAAGCAAAAGCTGCGCACGTAAGCAAAGCAAAATAAGGAATTCCATTCACTACTTCCCATCGGCAGGCAGATGTTCAGCATCTCCAGGAAAGCAGGGCTTCATCACACGTAATGGTAACTTGAGAAGACAAATGCCATAACTCTGAAGGTCAGCCCCCCCACCCCCAGCCTACTTGGCTGGTGGGGCAGTGTAAGAAGCGGGGTGAGATGCCTTGATGCTGTGCAAGCACTGTTCAGCAATAGCTAAACATCAGTGTGTTATCAACATTGTTTTCATTACAAATCCAAAACATAGCACCGTACAAGCTACTAGAAGAAAATTAACTCTATCCTAGCCAAAACCAGTACACAGGTGTGTCCAGTAGCCAGGCTGAGTCAGCGGCTCTGGGCTTGTCATGGGCATTATCGCTTCCCGAAATACAAAATTGCTTCTAGGACAGCTGAAGGGTGGTCTGTGGATCTAACATCAAGATTTGGGCCCGGTGTCCACAACAACGGTAACTGAGTGCCAGTCATTCATGACAACTTCTAATTGGGGCTAGGACATGGAGTAAGCAAAAAGGGTATGCCAGAAAAACAGGGTTAGGAGACGGAGCTCCATCTGGCAGTGGACACCTGCCCACCAGTTGTCTGGCAGCGCCTTGGGGGGGAGGTGCTAAGGGGTTAACACTGGCATGCCAGGAGGCGCTGCAAGACTCGGGTGGGTGGGCCACCTGCCAATGGCCATTCAGAAGCTGTAACAAAACATTATTCAGTAATTTATTAATCTGTTGGGAAGGGTAAACCCAGTTTCCAGCAGGAGCCGCCTGAGGTGGTCCCTCTCTGTCTGGCTGGTGGAGGTGCCCTGTCCTCTGCCCAGGTGAGGGTTCCTCTGTATCTGACCACTGGCACAGAAGCCATTGCCACGGCACCCGCCTCCACAGCTGGGGGTGTGCAGAACTCCCACGCCCATGGTGCCCTTCACTGAGGTAAGTTAGAGCTGCCCCAGTGCACCAGAGACTCCCGAGCCACTCCACCCAGCCTTCCCCTGTAGGGCTGGGAAGGGGGTCAGGGTCTGGTCCATGGCCAAAAATGGCCCTGTCCCAATTATCGTCCTGGTAGATAGTAGCCCTAACTTGGGCCATTGTACTGGGATGATCTCTCCAGGCCTCAAGGGCCTGCTGAGCCAAGGAGGCTAACTTATGCTCGTCCCTCTTGGCCCCTTGTTTAGCTTCTCCCGCCTCTTTGAGGGTGCCATGCAGCCTGGTAACTTCAGTCCGGGCAACGTTGAGGGCACAACTCAGGAGGCTGATTAAGGCTCCCTTGCCCTTTCCTTGTTTGCAATGACTGGCCTTACGCCACAGTTCAAATTCATCCCTCATAGCCTGGGGATCTGTTCAATTATCTTGGACCCAATCCTCCTCCTGTTGGGGGGAGCTCCAAACTTTCTCCTTTCCTAAAGCTTTCAGTAGTTGTCAGAAAGACTCTTATCCTGTTTGTGATGCCAATAATGTGGTCCAAACACTAATGGAGTCTGACAACATGTTCTAAAGCAAAGCTTTATTGAGGTAGTAGGAAAGATGAGCAACAACGCGTCCACACGGCGACTCACCCGATCACAGGAATCATAAGCGATGCCATGGCTCCAGTTGACTGCCAGGGATGCTTGGTGTCCAGGTCATCTGGCAGCAACAGCCAACCATGCAAATGCCTTTTGAATGTGGGTGAGAGTCACGCCGCCCCTTGGCTCCACCAATGGCAGAGTGATTTGAGAGAATCATACCTTACATGGGTAATGTGGGCGGCAACCTGCCTATGCTGCTGCCGATGTTGGTCAGGGGGCAGGGTATTGGCCGTCTGTCTATCCTGCAGATATTGGTAACGGGGCAGGGCGTCAATCCATTATGTGGATCTAGTTTGGATCTTAAAACCCATGTTGAAAACCGATATAGTCTCTGTGCAGGTGGCACAACTGGAATTTGTTATCATAATCTAAATTTTTCTGGGAAAAGAAACACGCACCCCCCCCCCCCCCCCCCCCCCGCACCCGGAGCTAAACTTAGTGTCTCTAGTTTCATCCAAGTGGCGTTTTAAAAGTGTAGGGAAAGGCATCTTCAGAATCAAAGAGGGCCGAGAGAGGAGTTGTTAAGATCCTTGAGCTCTCAGTAAACAATTAAGTTGAACTGTTACATAGAAATTAATGCTGTATTGAGGCAGGCATCATGCTGAGATGTCTATGGTTGCTTGGCGAGTTTCAGCATCCGTGCAAGGACGGGAACGACTCTCACACGCATTGGTACGATGCACAGTCGGTCCTTTATTCCCCCGCTTGTGCGGTTATATACATTTTCCATATCTGTACACACGATTACGCTTATATCAGATAGGCTACAGACATAAATCACACGCTGTTCACACGCCCCACATTCCCTTATGATTGGTAACTATGCACTAACGCCAATAGCAACAGACTGCCTCCACGTCCTTGAACACATCTTGTTTTTGCTAACCCACACCATGTGCACTATCAGAACTTTCTCAATGGCTATTCTTGGCTGTCTTTACCAGCAGCCTGTTCAATTATGCTGTTTTGCTTAAGCGGCCTAGTCGTGCTAATTCTCAAGCTACATCGACCCCAAAAGTTGCTCTTTCCCTTTGGATGCTTACATGCAGACCTTTAGCTTCACACATCATTTGTGATTGCATTCATGAACAGAGGATTGTTCTGAGACAGGAAAAGCTGGCAATTGAGTTTTCTTTTTTAAAGTTGGATCCCCTCCTGTGGGGAAGATGGCTAATAGCAAAGACTACCAGAATACCATGAACCCCAAAGGACAGTTTTCTGGGCTGATAATGTGGAAACTGTAAATTACTAATGCTCATTGGTAGCAGCTTATGCTTTTATGCCTTTCTTTGGCTTTATTGCCAGTTCTGTGTGGCAATCAATAGACAATACCCTGCTTTTTCTCCTTCTAAAATCAGTGTTACTACCCAACTGGATTTCTTCTTTTATATCCCTCTGTCTTATCAAACAAGACATCCTGCTCTTGTGAATAGCTAGTTCCTTGTATCCAGGTATGTTTTGCTATCTTCCTAAATTCAAGAATGGAATCTAATTACTTCATTTCCAGTTTTCTGTTGTTGCCTAACAAACATTGTGCTTTCATATAACAGACTAGAAAAGCTTACGTCATGTCTTTCTAGAGACTGACTCATATAAAGGTTATAGTACTGACTTTGAAGCTCAAATGATAAAGGCATTGGCAAAGAATTAGCAAGCATCAGTGTTCAGCATCACAGTCCGTGAGACTGTTTAAAGTTCTAGTTATAATTATAACAGGAAACACCTTAACTGGCAAGGCACATCAAAATGCAGGAGTTGAAAGCAAGACATACGGTAAGAGACTGAAATATTCAAATGTAATATTATGACAGGTGCGTGACAGGGTTGGAGATAAGTGATCTAGAAAACAAAGAACATAAGTAGATGGGCATGCACTGTGCCACCACAGATGGCTTTGGTTGCTTCAGACAGCCAAGTGTGTCCTTTTTTTAAAAAAAGCTTTTTATGAATACCCTCTCAACATGCTTCCTGTGGCTAGCAGACTGTACTGTTGTTTTTTACTAGCAAGTTGGTCTCACAGCAGGTTGGAGTATCTATTTGCAGTACTTTTCAGATGGTGATAAAACATTGGACACTTTCTGAGCCATATGGAAAACTCTTGTCCTTCATTGGAGGGTTGCTGCAACCAGGAGCAGCTTCAGCAGTGCAGTTTATCTCCTCTAATTCTTAGGTAAGCGGTAACTCCTCCTCTCTAACACAGGAGAAAACTTGTACATGTTGAACTATGCATAAAACCACACTAAGCAAACACTGCAAGTGTACTGTGCAAACGAATGTCAGGCACTAAAGCCACTAGCTGTTGCTTTGCTATATTTCTCAGACATGAAATAAAAGTCCTGTAATGCCCGTCACTTAGTATTGCAGGCGAAATGAAGGTGGCACATTCATGCGTTGAGGTTTTGGTTTGATGGAGCAAATCAGTTAAATATCAGTTAAATGGTGGTTAAAATTATTTCTAGAAGTTCTGGTTCATGTTCAGTCTGAGTACACTCTTAGAGCTGTTGATATATCTAGCTCCCTGTTTTGAAGTGATATAACTTACTGAAAATGCCAAAAAACCCTAACAAACCCAAACCACAAACCTTAAGGTTCACTCCCCTCTCCCACCTGCTTGCTTATTAAAAAAAAAAAAAAATCCCCGAAAAAATTGGAAGGATATTTATAAGTAGTGCTTTTATCACTGACTATTATCTGGCTTTAACCATCCACTTCAGACTTGACGGGAACTTTTTTTTGAGCTGTGTTATTTCTAGCATTATCATTAAGCGCAGCAGAAGAGTGTTCTAATATTTTTGTAAAATGTAACTTAAGCTAATAGGCCAAAAGTTAATATTGACATGTATCCAAGTATTGGCTGTTTGCCAGGGATGTCTGGTGGGTTGACCTTGGCTGGCTGCAAGGTGACCACCAAGCTGTTCTATCACTTTCTCTCCATCAACGAGACGGGGAGAAAATACGATGAAAAGCTCGTGGGTTGAGATAAGGGCAGGGAGATTACTTGCCAATTACTGTCACGGACAAAACAGACTTGACTTGGGGAAATTAATTTACTGTCAATTAATTGTAACAGAGCAGGATAATGAGAAATTAGAACAAATCTAAAAGCACCTTCCACCCCTCCCCTCCCTTCTTCCCAGGCTCGGATTTACTCCTGGCTCTTCTACATCCTCCTCTCCCCGAGCAGCCCAGGGTGATGGGGAATGGGAGTTGCGGTCAGTTCGTAACATTTTGTCTCTGTGGCTCCTTCCTCCTCACACTCTCACATCGAGATCGGTTCCCTTTCAGAGGGGGAAGTTTCCATTGCCAGACATAATTATTCCAAACACACCAATAATGCATTTGCCCTGGGAACTGTTCGTCCAATTTGAGCCGCAAAAAATGCAGCCTATCATAATCAAAACTGCCCACTTCAGGCCACCGCTGGCTTGCATTTCCAAGGGTGGTCAATGTGGGCCAGGTATCCTGACGCAGTTCCAGTGCCCTTTTCTTAGATAATCCCCGGGTTCCATCTACTTTTGACCAATTGGTTAGCATTTATCCTAAAGGTGTCCCTTTCACTATACTGTGTCCGGTCCCCATTATTATTAACTCTCACCTCCTCACCGCAAAAAAATGATCCATCCAACCGCTACCCCCTGCGCTCAAGTCTCCCAGGTGAACTCACCTTTTGCCATCAGCTGACTCGCAGGGGATGGTAGAGGGTGGTGGATTCAAGTGAGTTGTCGAAGTTCCTTCTGGGGTGCCAAAACTGTCGCAGGATTCTTTATTGCCGACCAAGGAAGGAAATGCAGAAACCCTTAAGTATAGAATTACAAAAGGAAATTCTTTACTGCAATGCACATGCGGTGCCCCAGCCTAGTTCTGAAGGACCCTAATCATAAGTAACACACAGGTTATATAGAATATACAGGTGGGCTGTCTCCCAATTACAGTCCTAAGCTTATCTATAGTTGGCCGATCCTTTGCGTGGCTGTGTGATCAGAGACAGTAGTCTGGGCTGTTTTTCATCCTTTGTCTGCTGCATGCTCAGAACCAGTTTCCATGGGTTTGTTATCAGGCAAGGTTGTCGGAACTAGCTGAGCTTTTGTGCTTCAGTGTCTTCCCTCCTTGAGTTCTTGGAAAGCTCACTGAAACTAGGGTAAGGTTCGTCCTATTAAATGACCTAAGTTGGTACTTTTCTTCACAGTGGGCCCATTGCTCAGTGGGCCAGGGGACCTAGTGATCAAGGACATCATAAAAGTCAAGTTACTCAACGCTTTTTTTTGCTTCAGTTTTTACTGGTAAGGTCTGCTCTCAGGTCCCTGAACCAGCTAGCACAGTTTGGGGGAGTGAAACAGTAGCACAGTACGGGAAGAAAGAGTTAGGGAGCACTTAAGCCAATTGGACATATACGAGTCCATGAGACCAGATGGGATGCATCCAAGCATGCTAAAGGAGCTGACCAATGTCACTGGGAGGCCGCTGTCTATCATCTTTGAAAGGTTATGGCAACTGGGGGAGGTTCCTGATGGCTGGAACAGGGCAAACATCGCTCCCATTTTCAAGAAGGACAAGAAGGAAGATCCAGGGAACTACAGGCTGGTCAGCCTTACCCTCTTTTCCCAGGAAGATTATGGAGCAAATCCTCTTAGAAGCCATTTCTAAGAAGATGAAAGACAAGAAGGTGATTGGGAGCAGCCAACATGGCTTTAGCAAGGGTAAATCATGCCTGACCAATCTCATTGCTTTCTGTAATGAGGTGACTGACGCTGAGGAAGAGCGGAAGGCAGTGGATGTTTTATACCTTGACTTTAGCAAGGCCTTTGACACAGTCTCCTAGTCTTTTTATCTCCAAATTGTTGGGATGTGGGCTTGACAGGTGGATGGAAAATTAGCTGGACTGATGAGCTCAAAGAGTTGTGATCAGTGGTACAAAGCCCAACTGGGGGCCAGTAACTAGTGGGATCCCTCAGGGATCAGTACTTGGACCAATACTGGTATTTAATATCTTCATTGATGATCTGGATGATGGGAAGGAGTGCATTCTCAGCAAGTTTGTGGATGACGCCAAATTGGGGGGAGTGGTCAGTATGCTGGAGGTCAGGGCTGCCATTCAGAGGGACCTGGACAGGCTGGAGAAATGGGATGACCAGAACCTCGTGAAGCTCAACATGAGCAGATCCAAAGTCCTGCATCTGGAATGAAATAACCCTATGCAACAATACAAGCCAGAGGCCAACTGTCTGGGAAGCAGCTCCATAGAAAAGAATCTGGGGGTCCTGGTGGACAAGCTGACGATGAGTCAGCAGCGTGCCCTTGCAGCAAAGATGACCAACTGCATCTCGAGCTGTATTGCCTGCTTCGGCAGGAGGGCTGGACTAGATGACCCACAGAGGTCCCTTCCAACCCCTACCATTCTGTGATTCTGTGATTAGTAAAAGTGCAACCAGCAGGTCCAGGGAAGCGATCCTTCCCCTTTATTTGGCACTTGTGAGACTGCATCTGCAGTACTGTGTCCAGTTTTGGGCTCCCCAGTACAAGAAGGATAGTGACACACTGGAACAAGTCTAGTGGAGGGCCACCAAGCTGGTCGGGGGCTGGAGAACATGACATCCAAGGAGAGGCTGAGAGAACTGGGCCTGTTGAGCCCAGAGAAGAGAGAGAGATAAGGACAGGGAGATTATTTGCCAATTACCATCACGGGCAAAACAGACTCGACTTGGGGAGATTAATTTAATTTACTGTCAGTAATTGTAACAGAGCAGGATAATGAGAAATAAGAACAAATCTAAAAACACCTTCCCCCCCCACCCCTCCCTCCTTCCCAAGCTCAGCTTCACTCCTGACTCTTCTACCCCCCCACAGGGTGATGGGGAATGTGGTCAGTTCATAACGTTTTGTGTCTGCAGCTCCTTCCTCCTCACACTCTTCCCCCCCCACGGGATGCGGTCCTTCACGAACTTCTCCAATGTGGGTCCTTCCCACGGGCTGCAGTTCTTCACAAACTGCTCCAGCATGAGTCCTTCCCACGCAGTCACAGGTCCTGCCAGGAGCCTGCTCCTGCATGGGCTCTCCCACGGGGTCACAGCTTCCTTCGGGGCATATCCACCTGCTCCAGCGTGGAGTTCTCCACGGGCTGCAGAGGGACATCCTGCGTCACTATGGCCTTCACCACGAGCTGCAAGGGAATCTCTGCTCCAGTGCCTGGAGCACCTCCTCCCTCTCCTTTTTCACTGACCTTGGTGTCTGCAGGGTTGTTTCTCTCACATTGTCTCACTCCTCTCTCTCCCGGCTGCTGCTGCGCAGCATATTTTACCCTGATATGTATCCTTCCGCAAGCACAGCTCACCAAGCATGAGGACTATCACAACACCCGCAAAGCCCTTCTGGAGCGAGGCCGTACCCAGGCAGCTCTGTGATTAGCTGAGGAAAGGGGAGACGGGGTGGGGCTTACTTCTCTCAGCTGCTCTTTCTCTTGGTCACGTGTAGGTGACGTGAGTTGGGTTTCTGTGCTGCACTTCCTATATCATCGAGAATGTGAGGTGGTGGATGCAGCGTCCAGTTTGGTTGGCAACAGTGGCAACTTTTATCTCCAAATTGCGTTTTCAGGTGGCATGCAAGACGCAACAGGTGAGTCACTGGGGAGAGGGTGTGCTGCTGCTCGCATCTCTCTCCACTGCGGCAGGGCCACCTTGTGCGGCCTCTCTCTCTCTCTCGTCGCTCGTTCCTGTCTCATAAGGATTCCCGCCGGTGGTGAAGGTCGCGCTGGGCTGGACTGCTGCTGCCTCTGGAGCATGAGCGTCCTAGACTGTCACGGCAGCGTGGAGGGGGGCGGGGAGCACCCGGAAGCGGCAGGGGGCTGGTGGTGTACGGTAGCCGGGCTACATCAATTCGTCCCCGCGCTCCAGACTGGGAGTGGCATCTTGGGACACGCTCCTCAGTGGGAACCGCAGGAGAGACGTTCCGCCATGCCGCGGAGTAGGCGACAACTGGACGGGAGTAGGGAGAATAACAACAGCACGCGGCAGTCTTCTGCAAGCGGCCGGAATCCTAGCTGCTGATCCCTTGGTCACTTTCTCTCATCCACGCAGGCGGTGAGCTCTGCAGTACCTGGTGTCGAGGAGCTGGTGGCAGTCTACACAGCAGAGCTTGAAAGCCTGATCCTGCTCAGGATGCAAACACACTCGGGTTGCTTCTCTGAATCCCCGCATTGTTCCTGATGCAGGCACCGGGAAAAGGCTAAACAAGAGAATGCAATGGCTGCCTTCCAAACTCAACACTGTGTTTAGGTGTCTTTTCTTTTGGCAGTTCCACCTCTTTACAGAGAATCTCTTCTCAGGCTAGAAAAAAAAAAAAGGGAGAAAAAAGAGAATCGTTCAGATTGGAAGGGACTTCTGGAGGTCTCTAGTCCAACCTCCTGCTTAAAGCAGGGTCAACACTGAATTCAGACCAGCTTGCTCAGGATTTTCTCTAGTCAGGGCTTGAAAACCTCCAAGACTGGAGACTGCACAACTTCTCAGGGCCCCTGTTCCACTGCTTGACTGTCTTCATGGTGAAAAACAGTTTCTTTATAGCCAGCGTGAACCTTTCTTGTTTCAATTTATGCCCATTGTGTCATCTTCCCACTGTGCAACACTGTGAAGAGCCTGGCTCTGTCTTCTTGGTAGCCTCCTCATAGGTACTGGGGGGCTGCTCTTAGGTGCTCCTGCAGCCTGCCTTCCTCCAGGCTGAACAAGCACAGTTCCCTCAGCCTCTCCTCATGGTGTAAGTACTCCAGCCCCCTGACATCTTGGTGGCTCTCTGCTGAATTTGATTCACTTTATCAATTACTTTCTTGTATTGGGGGTGCCCAAAATTTGACACAGCATTCTAGATGTGATCTAATGAGCACCAAGTAAAGGAGGATAATCACTTCCCTCAATCTATTAGCTATGCTCCTGGTAATATAGGCCAGGATACTGCTAACCACCTTTGCTGCCAGGGCACAGTTCTGGATCATATTCAGCTTGCTGTTTTCCAAGATCCTCGGGTCCTTTTCAGCAGAGCTGTTCCCCAGCCAGTCCCCAGATGGTGTTGATGCCAGGGGTTCTTCTTTGCTAGGTGCAGGACTTGGCATTTGTCCTTGCTGAATTAAATTAAGTTCCTGTCAGCCCATTCCTCCAACCTGTCAGGTGTCTCTGAATGGCAGCCCTGCCCTTGAGTGTATTTACTTCATCCTCCCAACTCCTGCAAACTTGACAAGAGGAAGATGCATAACCTCCTCCAGGTGTTTGATAAAGATTTTAAACAGGACAGGTCCCAGGATAGACCCCTGCAGTACCCCACTTGTCACAGGCATCCCGGTAGAGTACAACCCATTAACCACCACTCTCTGAGCTCAGTCACCCAACTAGTTTTTAAATCCATCTAGTTGTCCACCCATCCAGACTACAATATCCCAACTTGGATACAAGAATATTGTGGGGTACAATATTGAAAGCCCTGCTAAAGTCGCATCCAGTGCTCTCCCTACATCCACAAACCCTGCCATTTTATCACAGAAGGCAATTGGGTTGGTCAGGCATGATAGCCCCTTGGTAAATGCATGCTGACTGTTCCCAATCGCCTTCTCCTTCATGTGCCCAAAAACATGTTCCAAGAGGACTTTCTCTATGATTTTCCCAGGAACTGAAGTTCCCTGGGTTGAACTTTTGGGGTTTATTGTTTTGTTTTGTTTAAGATGAATGCAACATTTGTCCTTCTCTAGTCATCAGGGAATTCCACTGATCTTCATGACTTTTCAAAGCTGATAAGAGAACGGCTTCACTATGAAACCAGCCAGTTCTCTCAGCACCCTTGGTAACTATTAGTTGTATGGGGAGCTATCTGTGGAGAAACAGGTTAAAGAATATTACATAATATTTCTATTTCTTTTCCCCCAGATGGATATGCAGAGTTACTGGGGAGGGGGGCAGTTTACTTCAAATTTTAGTGTCTTGTTAAGTAGTTCAAATAGCTTTTCTTTTTTTTTTTTTTTTTAATTTTTATTTCAGCTGTACCATATTTTAGTTCAAAGTAAACAGTAACTAAGCAACCATTTTTGGCACTAGCAAGCCACTCATCCACTTCTGCTTTTACTTGGCCCAACTTTTTTGTTTTAACACCAAAATAATTATAATGATTCTTCAGTGCGTTGACTACTTGTGCAAAATACTATAGTGCAACTTACAGGTCTTACTTGACAGGCCTTCACCAGTATCCGTAAGAAGTATTAAGGGTTCCTCTATTATAATGAGCTACCAGGATTGAAGAATTTCTTACTTGCATGCATAGCTACGTCTTGAAAAGTGTCAGACTTAGAGGTTAATGCAGATAGTTAGGAACCATCTGTAGTCAAGTTTTGAAAAATATTGTATTGTTCCTGTTTTAAGTTGGTTGATGTTGATTAAGAATTGCCAACTCAAGAGCCAGCAGGCAGTAATTAGACACTACCCTACTGATAAGTTATCAAACCTGAAAAATAAACAAAACCCATAAAACCTTCTACTTTAACTGTCATGCTTGTGCTTGGCATTAGGATGGGGATAAAAACTAAATAGATAGGACCAGTGTTTCCCATGTTTGGTGGTACAGGAGTACCAGTTTGCAGTACTATTTTGGTTAACTAATTGAATAACCTGTAACCTGAAAGCCATCGGGCTTTTTTAAGTGGTACACACTCTACAGTGCTCAGTAGTTCAATCAAGATAGGAAACATCCTGATCTCTTGTTAGGGAATTGCTGAATCTGGCAGCACCACAGAGGCAAGTCTGCCACAGCTCCATATCCCCAGATCCAACCAGTATCAAGGCTGAGAATGTATTCCCAGTAGGTATACAAATACATATATAATAGACATATACACATGGCCAGCAACACAGAACAACACAGACAGAAACACTCAGCACTCAGACAAATAGCAACAATGGCCTCATCCCGTTCCCCTCTTTGGCTGATCAGGATGAAGGTCCATTAGGGGGAAATGTATACGTATATACAATGCAGATCCATCCAGCAACTGGATTTAGACACTCAGTCTATCTAGTAGCTGGCCCCTGGATCCCCTGGTCTCCCCAGTTGCTGACACCTAGGCATACGAGCCCCCAAGGCCCGTAGCCCCACTCCAGTTGCCAGTACAGACCTCCTCTCACATACACACACTGTGATCTCCCAGTAGCTGGGCTTAGGCACTCGATCTACCCAGTAGCTAGTCCCTGGATCCCCCCAGTCTCCCCAGTTGCCTCCCACAGAAACACACACATGTAAATGAGTCTCTTATTCCACCCCTAGACCCCACGGTCTCTTAGACAGTTGGCTTGGACCCTCTGGTCCCTCCAGTAGCCACTTCTTCCAGGTGCCTCACCCTTAGAGACACATGCATACCTGGCTCCAAAGCCATGACCATCTCCAATGTAGGTCCTTCCCACGGGCTGCAGTCCTTCAGGAACAGACTGCTCCAGTGTGGGTCCCCCGTGGGGTCACAGGTCCTGCCAGCAAACCTGTTCCAGCGTGGGCTTCTCTCTCTCCACGGGTCCTCCTAGGAGCCTGCTCCTGTGTTGGCTGTCCATGGGCTGCAGTTTCCTTCAGGGCGCATCCACCTGCTCCAGCGTGGGATCCTCTCCAGGCTGCAGGGTGGATATCTGCTCCACCGTGGACCTCCATGGGCTGCAGGGGGACATCCTGCATCACCATGGTCTTCACCACGGGCTACAGGGGAATCTCTGCTCCAGTGCCTGGAGCATCTCCTCCCCCTCCTTCTTCACTGACCTTGGTGTCTGCAAGATTGCTTCTCTCACATTTTCTCAGTCCTCTCTCTCCCAGCTGCTGTTGCGCAGCAGGATTTTTACCCTTTTTAAAATATGTTATCACAGAGGCACTGCCAACGTTGCTGATTGGCTCAGCTTTGGCCAGTGGTGGGACCATCTTGGAGCTGGCTGAAACTAGCTCTGTCTGACATGGGGGCAGTTTCTGGCGTCTTCTCACAGAAACCACCCCTGCAGCCCCCCTCCGCTACCAAAACCTTGCCATGTAAACCCAATACAATGTCAAATTCACCTAAATATAAATTGTTACTGTTGGGGAGGGGATGTTAAAGTGCAAATAGTAAATTGTGTTAAATTTATCTGGTAAGGAGAAAAACAAATCTGATTATTTTTAGACTGATTATTTAGTATGCTAGTTTTTTATTCTACTTAATGGAATATTACATTATAAAAACAATGGAAGAGCTAAGTTATAGTGAACTGTAAGCAAGCTTTTGGGAGAGGGAAGAATTTGGAGGCTTATTTAGGAGTTGTCTGGTGGGGTTTTTTTGAAATTACACTGTTATGTAAACCATTTTTATCACTTTATTACTGGGCACAGTAATAAAGTGTTGAATCACAATTCAGAACTACTGTATTTCACATAACCTGATAGTGATGATTTTATTTAACAAGTAACAAAACATTTTGATCCAGCTGTGTTTTCACTGCAAGTACACTTGCATGTGTGCTTTAAGTGCGACAGTGCCTTATTGGGCAGGTGGAAACATGTAGAATGGCCAGTTCTTAGCTACACATATGCAAATTGACTCGCCACCCTCCCCTCTGCCTTTTGTAAGAGGATAAGGGTTTGAGTTAAGACTCTGAGAAGGTAGTTATAAATTTGGCTCCTTCTGTATCGAGCTACTAACTTCAACATATCTTCTAGGAATTAAGTATCTAGTTAATCCTCTGTTAAATTTGGTTGGAATTGGCTAAGAGACTCGGAAGTTAATAACTGAAGAGAGGTGGATGAACAGATGGTGAAATTCCATCTTGTTCTCCTACACACACTGTATCCCCCAGTAGCTGGGCATAGACACTCAATCTAAACCGTAGCTGGACCCTGGATCCCCACAGTCTCCCCAGTTGCCTCCCACAGAAACACATACACACATGCATGCGTGTAAATGAATCTCTTATTCCACCCCCAGACCACACAGTCTGGCAGTTGGCTTGGACCCCCTGGTCCCGCCGATAGCCAATTCCTCCAGGTGCCTCACCCTTAGAGACGCATGCATACCTGGCTCCCAAGCCACTTCACCTACTTGCTGGCTATTCTGATTTGATAGTCACTAGCGATAATGCACTGACTTACATACCCTCACTTGCTCTCTGCAGTTGGCACCACGGACCCATGGCCTGTGATCCCCACTGCAGTTGGTGGCACTTAGATCTTTGTACATACACACAGAATTGAGAGCCCCTCACCAAGGAAATTAGTTAGAAATGGAATTTAATGACAAGAAAGGACAGGCTGCGTTGGTCAGGCACAGGGCACGGTCAAACAAGCATACCGACTGGCCACCTGCTTACACAAAATTGACCTTTTTTATCCCCTTATCCCTCTGTTTTCCCCACACTTATTCCTCCCCAAGTCTCCTAGATCCCTTTTGTTCCCCACCTTTAGTTCCTTCCCTAAACATCCCATAAATCTTGTGCAATCCCAAAAGGCTCTTTCCCTGCATCCCTAGGGCTATGGAATACATTATGACAGTTACCACACTCAATCCGAAAGGTGCTTGGAGGAGCTGCCCATTGATTCACAATATGGTTGAGGTTGGAAGGGACCTCTGGAGGTCTTCTGGTCCAACCCCCCAGCTCAAGCAGGGCCACCGAGAGTAGGTTGCCCAGACCATGTCCAGATGGCTTTTGAATATCTCCAAAGAGGGAGACTCCAAAACCTCTCTGGGCAACCTGTTCCAGTGTTCAGTAACTCTCACAGTAAAGAAGCGTTTCCTTATGTTTGGACGGAATCTCCTGTTTCAGCTTGTGCCTCTGGTCCTGTCACTGGGCACCACTGAAAAGAGCCTGGCTCTGTCTGCTTTGCACCCTCCCTTCAGGTATTTATATACATTGATGAGATCCCTCTGAGCCTTCTCTTCTCTAGGCTGAACAGCTGGTGAAAGGGCTGGAAGGAGCATCTGAGGACTCTGGGTTTGTCTAGTTTGGAGAGAAGGAGGCTGAGGGGCGACCTCATTGCTCTCTCCAGCTTCCTGAGGAGGGGAAGTGGAGAGGAAGGTGCTGATCTCTTCTCCCTGGTATCCGGTGTCAGGATGCATGGGAATGGTTCAAAGCTGCGTCAGGAGAGGTTCAGACTAGACATTAGGAAACATTTCTTTACCGAGAGGGTGGTCAAACACTGGAACAGGCTTCCTAGAGAGATGGTCAATATGTCCCGTGCCTGTCAGTGTTTAAGAGGCATTTGGATATGTTTCGATAATGTGCTTTAACTTTTGGTCAGCCCTGAAGTGGTCAGGCAGTTGGCTTAGATGATCTTTGTAGGTCCCTTCCAACTGAACTCTTCTCTTCTCTTCTCTTCTCTTCTCTTCTCTTCTCTTCTCTTCTCTTCTCTTCTCTTCTCTTCTCTTCTCTTCTCTTCTCTTCTCTTCTCTTCTCTTCTCTTCTCTTCTCTTCTCTTCTCTTCTCTTCTCCTCTCCTCTCCTCTCCTCTCCTCTCCTCTCCTCTCCTCTCCTCTCCTCTCCTCTCCTGGCAGGAGCATGTGAGAAGCAGAAAAGGCCTTGACGTCGTGTGAGCACTGATCAGCAATAGCTAAAACATCCCTATGTTATCAGCTCTGTTTTCATCACTAATCCATTTTGATCCTGCTGTGTTTTCACTGCAAGTACACTTGCATGTGTGTTTTTTTAAGTACTCCTTTAGCTCCCTGCTACCAAAACCTTCCACATAATCTCAATACGAGGTTATATGTCTATCTGGAGTTCTGTATTCAAATTATATTTGTAGTTCATGGCTGCACACATGAAAATAATCACTCTTTTTAAAGTTCCTATGCAGAAGGCAGGTGTTTGAATTAATTTTTTTGTGGTGTAACAGATAGCAATTGGCTCCTTGTGCACTCCTGAAGATGAACCTAGACCAATTCAGACTAGAGTTAAAGCTCAAATTTTTCAATATGAGGAACAATTTATCAAAGACTGTGTTGGCTTCTTCACAAGCAGAAATTTTTAGATCATTATTGGATGGTTTACTGAATAGGTGTTCTAGTTTGAACAGGAATAAACAGGAACCACGTTGCATTATTCAGCTAGAGCATCCTGTGACATGTTCAATGTGGTGTTAGCTATTATACTATGTTAACTCAGTAACAGATTCTGGTTTGGGGATGCTTTTGTTTGTTTTTGTGCTTCTTCATAGGGTTGCCAGCATAAGTATAATATCAGTATGGTAGTGGGAAATAAAGGTAAGTTTTTGGTCATCTGTCTCTTAGCCATCATATTTTTTTTAAACTGTTCTTACTGTGATCTAAGTCAAACTTAATCCATTTTTAGCATTATAGCTTCTACTGATTTGTTTTATAGAATCATGGATTTTCCAGGACACTTCGAGCAAGTCTTTCAGCAGCTAAACTACCAGAGGCTTCATAGCCAACTTTGTGACTGTGTCATTGTGGTGGGAAATAGACATTTCAAAGCCCATCGCTCTGTTCTGGCAGCATGTAGCACACACTTCCGAGCTCTCTTTACTGTAGCAGAGGGTGATCAAACTATGAACATGATTCAGCTGGACAGTGAAGTGGTGACAGCAGAAGCTTTTGCTGCCCTGATTGATATGATGTACACTTCTACACTAATGCTTGGGGAGAGCAATGTAATGGATGTCTTGCTGGCTGCTTCTCACCTACATTTGAACTCTGTTGTTAAAGCATGTAAACACTACCTTACTACTAGAACACTACCAATGTCTCCACCTAATGATAGAGTTCAGGAGCAAAATGCACGCATCCAAAGATCTTTCATGCTTCAGCAGCTTGGGCTGAGTATTGTGAGCTCTGCATTAAATTCCACTCAGAGCACAAAGGAACAACTAAATACCATGAGCTCATCGATGAGAAGTAACATAGAGCAACGTACTACCTTTCCTGTCCGACATCTCCACAAGCGTAAACAGTCTTCTGATGATCGGGCCAGACAGCAAATCAGACCTACCGTAGATGAGTCCATTTCAGATGTCACTCCAGAGAGCGGGCAGTCAGTAGTTCATTCACAAGAAGATTTTTTTTCACCAGATTCACTGAAGAATGTGAACAATTCTAAGGCTGATGCTGTTACTGATAAACAAGTTGATAATACTATTATATTTGGTCAGTCTTTTGGTGCTCAAGAAGATGCTCAAGTGCCCAGCCAGTCAGACAACAGTGGAGGAAACATTTCACAGATATCCATCTCATCTCAGGTAATACAAGCGGAAACCAGTTTTGATCAGGAAGCTACTTCTGAAAAAAACAACTTCCCATGCAAAAATCCAGAGGTCAGTCTAAGTGAAAAAGAACATACGGGGGTGGTGGTTAAATCTGAGCCTTTGAGTTCCCCAGAGCCTCAAGATGAAGTGAGTGATGTCACTTCTCAAGCAGAAGGCAGTGAGTCTGTCGAAGTGGAAGGAGGAGTGGTGAGTGCAGAGAAAATAGAACTGAGCCCTGAAAGCAGTGATCGTAGCTTTTCTGACCCACAGTCTAGTACTGATAGGGTGGGAGACATCCATATTATGGAAGTGTCAAATAACCTGGAACACAAGTCCACATTCAGTATCTCAAATTTTCTGAATAAAAGCAGAGGTGGTATCTTTGGTGCAAGTCAAAATAGTAATGATAACATTCTGAATACAACAAGGGACTGCAGAATGGATGGTGATGCCTCTTGCTTACTGAGTCCAGATTCTGGGCCTGCTAGTAGTCGTTCCTCTGTTACAGTTTGTCATGTAGAGAATCCATTCAGTGAGTCTGCAGACTCTCATTTTCTTAGACCAATGCAGGATGCAATGGCTCTTCCATGTGTACAGACTTCCGGGTACAGGGCTGCAGAACAATTTGGTATGGATTTTCCAAGGTCAGGCTTGGGCCTGCACTCTTCATCAAGGACAGTGCTTGGATCTCTAAGAGGTGGAGCTAGTAGCTTTCCTGGCTATCGTCGCATAGCCCCCAAAATGCCTGTTGTGACCTCTGTCAGGAGCTCCCAGCTACAAGATAACACTTCCAGTTCCCAGCTGTTAATCAATGGGACCACTTCTTTTGAAAATGGACATCCTTCACAACCTGGTCCACCACAGTTGACAAGGGCATCTGCAGATGTTCTTTCAAAATGTAAGAAAGCCTTATCTGAACATAATGTCTTGGTTGTTGAAGGTGCTCGTAAGTATGCCTGTAAGATCTGCTGCAAGACTTTTTTGACCCTAACAGACTGTAAGAAGCACATTCGTGTGCATACAGGAGAAAAGCCTTATGCCTGTTTGAAGTGTGGCAAACGGTTCAGCCAGTCCAGCCATCTATATAAACATTCCAAAACAACCTGTCTGAGGTGGCAGAGCAGCAATCTACCTAGCACTTTGCTTTAATCTTCCCCACTCGATAGTCCCATAGGAATGTTAATACAAACTTTTAAGACTGGAGTATTTCAGGAACACTAATGTTCTTTTGTTCAAAGCTGAAGGTTAAGAAGCTGCCCTTGTGGATTAGTGAATGCTTGCATGTGATTGTGCTGCATTCACAAAAGTCTTGGTTCTGTTGAATTGGTGATAATGCCATATTTACCTCACAGGGGCATTGTGAGACTTAAACAACTGTTAATGAACTGCTTTGAGATCTTCAGAAGGAGGCACTGTAGACAGGTAAAGAGTTATTAAATACATGCAGGTCTTGGGCTCACGGGGATTTAATCTCTAAAACCAAGTACTTCCACTGTAGGGCAGACAGGTGGGAGTTAAGTCAGAATGTAGTTAACTACTAATTATATTGGAGTAGCATGTTTCAAGAATGAAAACCTGAAGGGAAAATAAATTGGGGGGGGATTGTAAAATTCAGAAAACTTTTAAATAAATGACCCATAGCATAAGTTGGTAAGTTGTGTATGAACAGTAATGCAGAGAGATCTTTACAATAACTAATACAGATTGGATATTCTTAAAAGAAAACCAACCTTGGATGCACC
Source organism: Opisthocomus hoazin (assembly GCF_030867145.1). NCBI lineage: Eukaryota > Metazoa > Chordata > Aves > Opisthocomiformes > Opisthocomidae > Opisthocomus > Opisthocomus hoazin. Next base: position 30,562,661 of record NC_134453.1, read on the forward strand.
TCTCTGCCATAAAATGCTTTAAAATGTTAATTATGAAAGTACTTTTAGGGTTCTGAATGCATTTTTGGCTGTTTTGTAGTAAAGGAGAGTGTATAATGAAGGTACTTAAAATAAGTCCACGACAAGTAACTTCTGGACTGTTAGATGTGTATATAAATACTTTGAATACAGCAAGATTTGATTGTTTCACCATTTTTTCTGTAAAAACTTGTATTGAGTAATAAGTGAAATACTGTTTCTTGTTTGTGCTATTCCTAGCAATATTTTAACTAACTTGTATTTCATATGTTTATATTTCATAGACATGGAAGCCTGAAATGAGCTTGTCTATATCTACCTTTTTTATTTTTTTAAATGAGAGATGATTTGTGGTGGCTCTTTTTACTGGGTAAGGTAGTTTCTTACTCCAGATGCAGGTAGTCAATCTGATTCACATTATTGTGTAAGCATACTATCATTTCCTCATTTCATCTTCAGGCTTTAATTTCTTCCTCCATATGCTTACTGTCCTTCCTAACTATAGATTGTTCCTCAGATCAATGTCAGGAATGAGCCTCACTTGCCATATTTATGGATGTCTCTGTATAAAATGTAGCTATCAACACCAATCCTTCAGTTTAGAGTAGTATCATAAATGTACTTTTTCAAGTAAGTAAAAATCTAGCATTAATTTCATTAAAAATATAGCATTATACACTTTGTAAAGCAGAAGTTCAGTGATCTTTATTCTTCAGATGAATCGCATAGATTGTGTTTTAATTTCTTCTTCTTAGAAACCACTATAACTAATAATGTTTGCAGGGTGTTTTTGGTTTTGTTTTTTTGTTACAGATGCCCATGAACTAACTACTGCCTTTCAATATATTAGGTTTCTAAATAAATTTAGGAGTACTTATAAATGTTACTTTGCAATGTGGAAGCTGGGTCAGTGCTTCAGCAATGTGAGTTCTACCTAGAAGAGGCAGATATTTGACATTTTCTATATCTAAGTCACACAGAAGTTGCTGCTTTTAATATAAAAACGTAGTTGTGAACTTCCCCTCTTTGTTCTGTGTAGCAAATATATCCTGTGTGATGTTATTGACCAATTTTGAGGAACTTGTGCTATCTGATAGACAGGTTAGCCTTCTGAATGATCTTGGATTTATATTTAGGTAAACTGAAAAGAAAATCCTAATTCACAGTGCTGTAACTAATTTTAACTGGATGAACAATCCAAAGTATTGAAGCACCAAAACAAAATGTGCATTATCAGGACAAAGGAAATATGAAACTCTCTCTACATGTGTCTTTATATGAAACAGTAGTTCACTAATAAACACAGCTTCATCTCCTCTAACCACACTTCTCCATGTTGGAAAAGCTGCCTGATGTCTGTTAATACTTAATTTGCAGCTTGAGCATCCAAGGTAAATAAGAACGTGGAACTATGGTCAATGGCATGATTAAATCCTTTAATATGTTAAAATCTCACTTTATGTTTTGTTTAATGGTCACATTTCTGGATCTTTATTTTTAAAGCATTAAAGAAATTTGTCATACAGAAAACAGTAGAAAGAGCACATTTTGTTTTATAATCATATTGATATCAGGGTCTAATGACATTGAGTCTCACTCAGTCTCACTGGATCAGCAATAAGACACAGCATTTTCTACTTAATTGTCTTGCTCGTGTGTTGCCTTATTAGTGACGTCCTGCCTATTTTTTCCATCTTCCTTGCCTTTCTGGTGTTTCCCTTAAAATTAGTTTTATCTGTATTTTCTATCTGCTTTCATATGCTACATTGCAGCTGAAACCCTACCATGTTTAACTGTACTTTTTGATTAGCCAGAAGTTGTAAGGGAGGACTTATTTAAAAAAAAAAAAAAAGTTGGGTTTTTTTTTTTTTTTTTGCAAGTAGCAATTTTTAATTTTCATCATTCATTGATTCTAGTGTTCCTGGAGGGGCATACTGAAAACCCAGGTACTTGTGTATGACTGCTCTTTCTTTCTTGGTCTTTCACTATCATAGATTCACAGAACATTTGGGTTGGAAGGGACCTCAGGAGATCTCTAGTCCAATATCCTGCTCAAAACAGGGTCAGCTATGAGGTCAGACTAGGTTGCTCAGGCTTTGTGCAGTCAGGGCTTGAAAACCTCCAAGAACAGAATTCCCACAGTCTCTCGGCCCCTGTTCCACTGCTTGACCGTCCTCATAGTGAAAAAGATTTTCCTCATATCCAGTCTTAACTTCTCATTTCAACTTATTGACTGTTATTTCTCATCCTCCTACTGTGCACCACTGTGAAGAGCATGGCTCCATCTTCTTGTTGATCTCCTCATAGGTATTGGAAGGCTGCTATTAGGTCCCCCAAAGCCTTTTTTTTCTTCAAGATGAACAAGCCCGTTTCTCTCAGCCTCTCCTTATGGGGCATTTCCTTTAGCTCTCTGCACTTCTTGGTGGCTGTACTGGGTCTGGCTGGGGTGGAGTTAACTTTCTTCACAGCAGCCCATATGGTGTTGTGCTTCGCATTTGTGGCTGAAAGTATTGATAACATGCCAATGTTTTGGCTATTGCTGAACAAGTGCTTGCAGGGTGGATGTTTGGCTGCTGGCCAGGGTCAACCCACCCCAGTGGCCTTCCACTGAATTTGCTCCATTTTGTTGATCTCTTTCCTATACTGGGGGCCCAAAACTGGATGCAATATTCTAGATGTGGTCTAATGAGTGCCAAGTAAAGGGAGATGACCACTTTCCTGGATCTGTTAGCTATGTTCCTGTTAATACAGCCCAAGATGCTGTTAGTTGCTTTTGCTGCCTGGGCATACTGCTGGCTCATGTTCAGCTTGCTTTCTACCACAATCCCCAGCCCTTTACAGCAGAGCTACTTCCCAGCCAGTCTGTCCCCAGCCTGGGGACCCCCTCATGGGGGCAGAGTTTGGCATTTGTCCTTGCTGAGTTTTATAAGGTTCTTCCTTTTGGCCCATTCTTCCAGCCTGTCTTGGCCTCTCTGAATGGCAGCCCTGCCCTAGCATATCAACTGAGCCCTAATTTGGTGTCATTTATAAACTTGATGAGAGTACACTGTATCACCTCCTCCAGGTCATCGAAGAAGATGTTAAACAGGAAAGTTCACAGGATACACCCTTGCAGTACCTGACTTGTAACCGGCCTCCAGGTAAAGTAAGACCCGTTAACTACTACCCTCTGAGCCCAACCATCCAACCAGTCTTTTACTAATCTAGTTGTCTACCCATCCAGAGTGTAATCTCCCAACTTGGATACAAGAATATTGTGGGAGACAGTATTGAAAGCCTTGCTGGAGTCAATCTAAATGACATGCAGTGCTTTCCCCTTGTCCACAAATCCAGCCATTTTATCATAGAAGACAATCAGGTTTATCAGGTGTGATTTACTCTTGGTAAATCCATGCTGACTGTTCTTAATCACTGCAGTGAACCTGACCAGGAGACCATTGTACATCAAGGAATTAGTGATCCACGTAACAGTTAACCTGAGGAGGCCAGACCTGTGCTGTGCTGCACATATAGTGTGGCCTTTAGGCCTGCGTTTGTGGTGCACAACTTCCTTGGCTGCAGGATAAACTCAGCCAGCTCATTGTAACAGAGCGCCCACTTGATACCAGCAATTATGCCAGCTGTGTGGTCTTGCCTTTATCTAACAGTGCAGCAAGTTCTCATGTGAACATCCTTTGTGACTAGAGTTGTTTTCTTGTAAGGAAATTATATAATAGCTCAAATGACCAAAAGGGAGGAACCTTACTCCATGGACAGAATCTGCACAGCATGCCATGGGAAAATCCATCTCAGGTCTGTCTGCACAAATGCAGGGTTCCCAGCATCTGAAGGAACATAAGATTTACTCACTATCTGTATTCCTCTTATTCTGTCTTACTAAAACATCTATTTTACTAAGCCATTTGTCGTCGGGCCTTTCTTATTGAGATCCAGAAAGAACCCTGCACTGTCTCGCTCGTTCACTTTTCTCCACCTCCCCCATCCCACACAGTGCAGAACAGTCACCTTTTTCTCCTTCATGTGCCCAGAAACATGTTCTAAGAGGAGTCGGTTCATGATTTTCCCAGGGACTAAAGTTAGACCGACTGGCCTGTAATCCCCTGGATCATCTTTTTGGCCTTTTTTGAAGATGGATGCAACATTTGTCCTTTTTTGGTCATCAAGAACCTCCCCTGATCTCCAAAACCTTTCCAAGATAATAGTGAGCAGCCTCCCAGTGACATCAGCCAGTTCTCTCAGCACCCTTTGATGCATCCCATCTTGTCCCATGGACTCGTATGTGTTGAGATTTCTCAGGAGGTTCCTGATTTGACCCTCATCCACTACTGGTAGAGTTTTTCTCCTTGAACCCTGTCTCTACATACAGAGTCCTGGAAGACCTTGTTGATGAAGACCAAGACAAAGAAGGCAGTGAGTACCTCAGCCTTGTCTGTGTCTGCTTTCACTAAATTACCTACCCCATTCGTCAACAGATGCTTATTTTCCTTGCTCAGCCTTTTACTATTAATGTATCAATAGAAGCTGCTCTTGTTGCCCCTGAATCCATTGCAGGTGTCAACTCTATGAGGCATTATGTCAGAAAGACATCACCATGTAAATAACCCATACTGCAAAATAAGTACTGCATCTCCAAGCCTAATAACTGTCACAAAGCTACCACTGTTAGGATTTTTGTTTGGAAGACTTACTTTCTGAGCATTACAGTGAGATCTCACGTGAATATGTCAGTATGTTAAGTATTACAAAATACATCCAAAAATAAATAATACGCTTTTTTGCTCTTATGTCTGATTTGATTTACTTGCCTACATTGTCCTGTTTCTTTTGTTGATAGCTTGCAGTGGATTATTGACTGAACAAGTTCTGGTTGTGTGTTCAGTAAGCAGGTTGCATGTGTTATGCAATCACTTGTCAGTAGAAATTAATCTTGTTCAACTGTTGTCGCATTAAAAGGGGTAAGGGAGTCTGATAAGCGGCAAAAGGAGAGCCCTCCCGTTGAGTAAAGAGGGTCAGAGCAGACCCCCTTGCATTCTAAACTCTCTCTCCTTGTACGCTTGGGAGCTTGCTTCCTTTCTATTTAGACCACCACAGCTACTGAAAACCTATGCTTGGTCAGCAGAGGTCTCTCTAGAAACTTTCCAAATAATGGCTGTTTCTGATAGCCATGTAATAATAAGCAATGCTAGTGTATCAGTAGCTATTGATTTACAAGTCAGATGTTCTGTGAGGCGCAAGGCAAAGATATGCCTTTAACTAAATAGTCTAGATATCAATAACAAACTAGTGGCCATCCTCCAATAGCTATTATTACTAACAGAGTATGGTTCATTTAACACAAACAGAAATAAAATTACAGAGGTTTCTTCAGGGCTTCTTTTCAGTATGAAAAATAATTTCTGTGGGATAGCAAGAGAAGTATAGAAAACATTAGTTTAATGTAACCCCCCTACACCCACATATTTTAAAGTTCTTTACAGTGCAGGGTCCTTTTCTCTGTACACACCCTGCTTGCTGCCACTCCTTTCATCTCACTCTTACAAGATATTTTGGATTATTACGCAGCACTCTGTTCAGTATTTATGTGAGATGAAACTTGGAGATAATAATACACTGCAGCACTTAGACATGCATCGACACACGCAGTTAAGCTCTTTTATCTTTGCAAGAAACCTTCCTATGTTGTGCAACCATGAGTAGCAAATCGAACAACTTAGGTACATTATGGTTTATTGGTACCATTACTGTCCTGGGCCTTCTTCCAAACTTTGTTTTGCTGCTCAGATGCACTGAATCTGAGCTGAATACTGCCTGCTCATTCTCTGTTACTTTTGCATAGTTCAGCCTGCCTTGTGAAAGGATGGCCCTTGTTTGTCACCAAATGCTCTCTGTGTTCTAGCATTATGGCCTTCTCATGAATTTTGCCTGAACTTGTTTACTTCAGAAGGAGGCTTGTGAAGCTGAGCTTTAAGTCCTTCACAGTCCAGAAGGGTATCCTGCAGTGCTTCAACCTTCTTGCTGGAAAAAACATTTGAGACTGATTCCCAAGGAAGTGTCAAGAGTAGCACCTAACTCAAGCAACCAGTCACTTAGTAGAGAGGAGAAAACTACCAAGAGCAGAGACAGGGCAAATAAGTTCTGGAGCTGTGAGTAAAAAACTTTGAAGCCCACTCTCCCTCCCTCCCCTGTGCACTGTGATTTTTAAAAATAGTAATAATTATACGTCCTTTCTCTCAGCAGAGAGAAGTGAAGCTGTGAGAGGCAAAGATGGTAAGGTGGCTAGGCAAAAAAGTTTGTTACTGGTGTAACATCCCATTTGCAGCATCTTAAAGTTTCTTAAATCACTGTAAGAAACAGATGGTTGGCAGGTGGGGGAGGAAGGGCTCGTTTTGCTTTTCATTCCTCATCCATACTACATGTTATAGTTTGACTGTGGCTGGCAACAAAAGGGCCACGCGGCCGCTCTGCCACCCCTCCCCCCGCTGGGGTGCAGAGGAGAATAGAAAGAAACAGGCAAAAACTGGTGGGTCGGAATAAGGGCAGTTTAACAGAACAGCAAACAAAGGGAAGCTCAGGAAGTGTGGGCTGGATGAGTGATTGGTGAAGTGGATAGAGAACTGGCTGAATGGCAGAACTCAGAGGGTTGTCGTCAGCGGCGCTGAGTCTAGTTGGAGGCTGGTAACAAGTGGTGTCCCCCAGGGGTCAGTACTGGGCCCAGTCTTGTTTAACTTCTTCATCAACGACCTGGATGAAGAGTTAGAATGTACCCTCAGCAAGTTTGCTGATGACACCAAACTGGGAGGTGTGGTAGATACACCAGAAGGCTGTGCTGCCATTCAGCGAGACCTGGACAAGCTGGAGAGTTGGGCAGAGGGGAACCTGATGAGGTTCAACAAAGGCAAATGCAGGGTCCTGCACCTGGGGAGGAACAACCCCATGCATCAGTACAGGCTTGGGGTGGACCTGCTGCACAGCAGCTCTGTGGAGAGGGACCTGGGTGTCCTGGTGGACGACAGGTTAACCATGAGCCAGCAGTGTGCCCTGGCTGCCAAGAAGGCCAATGGCATTCTGGGGTGCATTAGGAGGAGTGTGGCCAGCAGGTCGAGGGAGGTTCTCCTTCCCCTCTACACTGCCCTAGTGAGGCCTCATCTGGAGTACTCTGTCCAGTTCTGGGCTCCCCACTTCAAGAAAGATGAAGAGCTACTGGAGAGAGTCCAGCGGAGGGCTACAAGGATGGTGAGGGGACTGGAGCATCTCTCCTACGAGGAGAGGCTGAGGGAGCTGGGCTTGTTCAGCCTGAAGAAGAGAAGGCTGAAAGGGGACCTAATATATACTTACAAATATGTGAAGGGTGGGTGTCAGGAGGATGGGGCCAAGCTCTTTTCAGTGGTGCCCAGTGACAGGACAAGGGGCAATGGGCACAAACTGAGGCACAGGAAGTTCCGTCTGAACATGAGGAAGAACTTCTTCCCTCTGAGGGTGACGGAGCACTGGAACAGGCTACCCAGGGAGGTTGTGGAGTCTCCTTCTCTGGAGATATTCAAGACATGCCTGGACAAGGTCCTGTGCAGCCTGCTGTAGGTAACCCTGCTTCGGCAGGGGGGTTGGACTAGATGACCCACAGAGGTCCCTTCCAACCCCTACCATTCTGTGATTCTGTGATTCTGTGGGAATGGTAACAACAACGATACCAATCAGGAGAATACACAAAACAAAACAGCAGAACGCAGAGAGCAACTCTCACCACCCGCCGCCGCCGCGTGCTCCCGAGCCGAGACTCCCTTCCTGCCGCCCAGCTCCCCAGTGGGAACCCAGCATTGCGGCACATGGTATGGAATACCCTGCTCTGTTTGGGCAGGTTGGGTCAGCCCACCCGACTGTGTCCCCTCCTGTCTTTTGGTGAAAATTAACCCAGTCCTGGACGAACCCAGGACACTACATCCCTTTGGTTTGCATACAAAGAGGTGTCTCTGGGAGACTGCGGCTAGACCCATTGGGGAGACTATTTCCTGTATCACAGTTAATACTGTTTAAACTACATTCCCTCACTTCCCCCTCCAACCCCACCCCCACCCCACCTCTGGTGTGTGGTAGCATTGGGTTAGGGTATTGAGCTTGCTGTAAAGTACCCCAAGGAAAAAAATGGGGGCCAAGTTTATCCCATAGAAGGGATAACACAATGACACAGGGTCAGGAACCCATAAGATGCGTGTGTGTGGTGGCGCAGCCCCCTCCTCACACCTAGCAATCCCAGAACCAGCCTCAAATCGGGACGACTTGGCATTTTACAAGAGCAGTGAGTTGGGCCGATCAGGCACCCCCTGACTGCACCTGAAACTCCTGATGCCTGGAGTCACACCTGCCTGGTAAATGTCAGAACTGTACATTCTGGGTAGTACTAGAATTGTATAGTTGCTGTCTAAATATCAGGATTGCATCATGTGGATTGTGACCAGGATGGAAAATTACTGATGCCTGAAGTCAATCATCTTGAGACCCTATAAACAGCGGTACCAAGGAAGGCCCTTTGAGCTCTTCTGATCCGCAGCGGGCTGTGCCCAGTAACTCCCTCTGAGTGGGACATCTCTCAGAGTACTTCGCAAATTCTGTCAGCATCACCTGGGCTGATCTCCTTGAGACTCAACCTTCACCCATTGAGAAATCATTTGATTTAAAGTATTTCACTGAATTCGAGGGGAATTTTTATGATTGTGTGTGAATCGATTCAAAACATAATATCCTATTACTGTGATTGTAATAGTAAATTCTTTCTAATCACTCCGTAAATGCTAAGTTAACCAGTGATTAACAGTTGCTGAATCCCTGTGATTCTCTCTCTCTTTAAACTGTGAACACACCCTGAATTGCTGCTAAACATATCCTTTAGACATAAACTGTTGTGGTCTAAGTCCAGTTCTGGATCCAGCCGCACCTAGGCTCCTCTCTGAGAAAGAGTTTAGAAAGCAAGGAGGACCATTTCGAACCTGATGACTCAATGAGAGGGTCTCCCTACCATCTTACACTTTTACTCCGTATAAATCATTTTCCACTCCAAACCTCCTTCGATTTAGTATTCCATTTGTTTAATAAGTAATAGAGTGAACCTTGCCAATGAACTTTGTAAGATCACATTTTCTAAATTTTCAGTAAAATCTTTTCTTGCAAAACCTTTGAGTGATCATTTAAGCGACCTAACCACTCATTTGCGACAGTGTGTGAGGAGTTGAGGGGCTGCTTCATCTAGTACTGCTGTCAAAAAATTGCACACAGGACCATTAAAATCCTAATGTCAGTCAGGGCCTATCCCACAATTAACCCCAGGGGTATTTGCTAATTGTGGTGCAAGTTCAGTAGTGGGGTTTTGAGCTGGGAGCCATGCTGGGCTCACTCTTAACCTCACACAATGCTGATGAGGTCTGCACTTACTCGTAAGTGTTGGCTTGGAGCTATGAGTTGGAGGAAGGAGGTGAATGAGGGCCCTGACCAGCTGTTGGCTGTCAGGAGAGGGTGCTTGCTCCCACTCATCCCCACATACTGGACAGAAATCTAGGCACTTCATCTTCGGATGTAACTTTGCCAACTTACTTTCAGGTACCTGCCCGCTTTTATAAAAAGCTTAGCCCAATGCTGAAGGTGCCTAATCTGGGGCCACAGTCCTCTCGGTTAGGCTTAAAGATATTCTGATGCTGAGCCTAAATATCTTGTGCTGATCCCATGGCAGCCATCTGTGTCAACGAGGCCAACAGAGCTGCTCAGATGGCAGCTAGCGAGGGGAAAGTGGAAGTGACTACATAAATGCCAGATTTATTTTAATACAGATACTGAGGAAATCGATGTTGACAGAGCTCTTTATGCTCAGTGACTTTGGCATCAAACCTTGTTGAAAATATATTAAATGCTTCATGTTGCTTGATGGTGAGAATGGATTTATCTGGTGTCAGACAAGCTGGAAGAATCACATCTCTCTCCTCTCCATATACCTTCCTTCTGCCTTAGAAATCAAGGTGTATTCTGTTTAATATGACATTGTATTTGGTATATGGTGATGGTGGGTTGCCAGGTGCCTACCAGGCCACTCTCTCACTCTCCCTCCTCCACAGGACAAAGAGAGAAAAAAAGGTGTAAAAGCTCATGGGTCAAGATAAGGACAGTGAGATCACTCACAAATTACCATCATGGGCAAAACAGACTCGACTTGGGGAAGATTAATTTAATTCATTGCCAATTAAAAATAGAATAGGATGGTGAGAAACAAAAACAAAACTAAAAACACCTTCGCCCTACCCCCACTTCTTTCCAGGCTCAACTTTACTCCTTCATTCTGAACTATTCTATCTTCTCCTCCACAAGAGGTGAAGGGGAGATGTCGTGCCATTTGCCGGAACGGAGGGAAGAAGCAGTCGCTCAATATGAGAGATCAGCAAGCTTCGTTTATTACAGTTTGGTTACGCAATTTATAACAGTCTTAATTAGCTCATACATATTGCAAAAGCTAAGCTCCTTATTGGCTGTTAGTCTAAAAGTCAAGTCCCGCCTCGACATCCTGTTCTAACGGATTCTTCTCATAACTTCGTAACCACAAGTTCCTGATACCGTGCCTATCTGCTAAACAAGGACAGTCTGACCTTGTCCCTGATTGGTTCCTAAACTAGTTGTTTTCGATACTTCTTGAGATCCTGATGACTTAGCTTTTCTATGTCGAAATGCCCTCGCTCCGCTAGCCATTCCTCCACAATTCCCCCGTTTTTATTTTGTGCCAACAAGATATTATTTGTAGTTTGCATTACTATCCGTTTAGTACATGATACCACACAACTGAACATGACAAGCCCTAATACAACAATTATTAGTATCATCAATAGGCTTTGTATTATCCCTTTGAACCATCCCCCCAACCCCAACCAATTAGTCAAACCTTCCAGGCCAAAGACCCCAACATCCTTCTGTATTTTTTGCGAATGATCCATCAGTTGTCTAATTTCTCTGTGTATGGAGCTGGAGTTATCCTCTAGATCCATGCAACACATGCCGTCGAAGTCTTCACAACCGTGCCCGTGTGCTGATAACCTTTTCATCTATAGTCCATCGAAGGAGGGGTGATTTGCGAGCCAGAGTAAGCCCTCCAACTCCGGCTACAGTGGCTCCAGTAGTGCGGGACGGCCAGTTAGGTGGCCAATGATGCTCACTAATGATAGAGACATCTGCACCAGTATCTAGTAGCGCAAAGAGGGTGATGGTTTGTCCCGCATATTGCACGGTGATTGTTCGTCGGGGTTGTTGTCTCAGTCCGATGGTTAAGAAAGCCATTTGGTCCGTTGACCCGAAAGCCCCACTGCCTCTCGGCGTCACTTGCACGGGGGCAACATTTTCAGTTAAGTGGGGTATGGGGATTAACTGTGCAATCTTCGATCCTTTGGGAACAAATAAGGGCGGAAACAGCGTTTGAACCATTATTTGTATTTCCCCATGATAGTCTTTATCGATTAGGCCTACCAATACGGTGAGACCGAGCATTGTAGCAGAGGAGCGACCAATTAATAATGCTCCGACGGCCTGGTCGTTCACTCTGATGGGTCCTTGTACACCAGTTGCAACTTGTGCGGGCTTGGAATCCAAAAGGGTGCAGTCTATTGCTGTTGCCAAGTCCAACCCGAGGCTTCCGCTGGTGGCGGGTTGGAGAGGAAAGGGTTGTTGTTGTTGGCGACTGGGTAAGCGGCCGCATTTTGTGTCGACGCGGGGCGGCTCTTCCCGCTGTTCACCCCATTTCCCGATCCGCCTCGTCGACAGATTGTCTCGGCGTGTGAGCCAGAATTGCACCGCTTACACCAGACCGGTCCCGCCTTGCATTCTCTTCTCAAGTGTCCGGCCAAACCACAGCGGAAACATCGGAGGCGGGTTGGTCGGCGGGGCGCCGTACGAGCCACCGGAGTTTGCAAAGGTGCAAGGGCTGCCATAATTTGGCTGTGCGATGCTTGGGTATGCTCCTGTAAAGTTTTCCCTAACTCTCTCACTGCTTCTACTAACATGGCTTGTGGGCCTACTGGCACCTGTGCCATCCGCTCCAAGGCCTCTTCAATAGTCCAAGTTCCAGGAAGAGTAGCTAGGATATTTCGGGTGGCAGGATTGCAATTTTGAATTGCACACTGCTTTAGAATGGAACCCTTCGAATATTCAGGAACACCTGCCGCCTGTATGGCACCAGCTACTCTGTCGATAAATAACCCAAAAGGCTCCTCCCTACCTTGTTTAATTCCCATATAAGAAGGAATTCCCCCTGGTTCTTTGAGCTGGTTAAAAGCTTGTCGCGCAAGCAACATTGCTTCTTTGGCTTTATCTGGGCCTATTAATACCTGAGCTTCTAAACGGAGATACGCGCCAAAACCCATAAGCTCATCGAGTGTGACTCCATGTAAGGGGTCACCTGGTTGTCTAGCCGTGGCCACAGACCTCATGCAAGCTGCTTGCCAATGTGCATTAAACAGTAGCTGCTGATGCTGAGTAAGGATTAATTTCATAATGCTCCGTATATCCCCCGGGAGTAAAATGTTGGTTCCCCAGAGATAGTCTAGCATCTGTTGTGTAGGTTCCCCTTTTACCCCTGACTCGTTAACCGTAGCACGTAGCTGTGAGAGTAACTTCCAGTCTAGATTCTGGAGGGTGGCCACTAAATTGCCCTGTTCATTTGGTTGATATATGACGGGAAACGCCCCCTGCCTCACTCATGAGGCTGATTGCAACCTCTCGGTCCCCCTCGCTCATAGCAGCCTCTGCAACCTTTTGCCAACACCATTGGCGCTCAGAAACTAAATCCGCTGTCCTATGGCTCAAAAAAGGATTGTTTCCACGCTCGGACACCGGGGTATCAGCATCCGGCCCTGGCTTCATCGCCCTGCTCGTGTCTGCAGGAAGGTCCGCCGCAGCTATTTCCCCCTGGGTCACCCGTTCTGACGGCGGAGGCTCCGCCGAATTGCCCTCCAACGCAGAGCCCAGGCGGGACAAGTCCCAAGCCCCAGTGGAGGAGCTCTGCGGGACGACTACGGTCCGTACCGAAGGGGGCAAGGGACAATCAGGGGCCGTTGGCTGTGTGGAGGACACTCCAGCAGGGGCCGCACTACTCCACCTTTCGGCCGCAGCGGCAACGACTCGCTGTTCAGCTTTATGCATGGTGAGAGTATTTGTTACTGCCCGCCATGGTTTCATCAATTTTTTCACTGCCTTTTCTTCGTTAATAACGGCATCAAACAACTTATTCCCTAGCTTTCGCCACTCCTCCTCCTCGAAGACCGTATTGGGGTCGGTAAAGACCCCCCTAAGTACGCCATAATCTAACAGATCAGGAAGTTCCTTTTTCAAATCTATTCTATCAATGCTCCGCTTCTCTAAGAAGCATTTGAGCAGATTATACGCCGCTTGTCTATTCATACCTCAATCAGCGCGCTGTTGCAGCCTTTGCAAGACTCCGGCGGCGCGTGGCTGGCGGGACAGCCTCTCTAGGTGCTCCCGAGCGCGGGGAGGGTATCCCTTTCGCCTCCTGCGCTGCTTACAGGACCGCACGGAACTTCTCCGCCGACCGTGGCTCCCGGACTCCGCTATCGGGTCGCCGGGGTCCCTGTTCGGGCGCCAATTTGTCGTGCCATTTGCCGGAATGGAGGGAAGAAGCAGTCGCTCAATATGAGAGATCAGCAAGCTTCGTTTATTGCAGTTTGGTTACGCAATTTATAACAGTCTTAATTAGCTCATACATATTGCAAAAGCTAAGCTCCTTATTGGCTGTTAGTCTAAAAGTCAAGTCCCGCCTCGACATCCTGTTCTAACGGATTCTTCTCATAACTTCGTAACCACAAGTTCCTGATACCGTGCCTATCTGCTAAACAAGGACAGTCTAACCTTGTCCCTGATTGGTTCCTAAACTAGTTGTTTTCGATACTTCTTGAGATCCTGATGACTTAGCTTTTCTATGTCGAAATGCCCTCGCTCCGCTAGCCATTCCTCCACAGGGAGATGGGGAGTGGGGGTTGCAGTCAGTTCATAACACTACATCTCTGCCGCTCCTTCCTCTTCACACTGTTCCCCTGGTCCAGCGTGGGGTCCCTCCCATGGGATACAGTCCTTCATGAACTGCTTGCAATCGATGGCCTTGCCAATGTAAGATGAAAGACATGCTCGGACTCAGGCATCAAGAGCCTAAGAGTTAACAAAGGGAGCAATTGACTTGCACTTATCTTAACAGACAGAAGTAAGGGGGGATAGCCCATCACTGTAAACCAAGTGATCTGTGGGGCATGGCTGAGGCTGTGCAGCCAGAGGTTGCTTCAGATAAAGAACAGATGGCCCCTGGAAGCGCATACCAAGATGCCCGCTCCATAGGCGTGTTGAACTGCTGAGTCCCACTTCTAACAACACAACATTCCATGCCAAGAGCCAATCGACACATAATAATTGACTTAGCCCCACCTCGACGAAAGATTTTCAAATGTATAAAAATTGGCTCTTGAAAACTGTCTTTGGGAGGAGGAGCCAAGCGAGAACCTTACCTGACGGATGGGTCAACAAGCCTGAACCTCTCTTCCCCCCCCAAGATGGTGTCACCGAAAATCCGGGAATAAAACCTCGTAACACCAATGTAGTGTTAAAAGGCAGGCATTCTTTATTGCAGCACTGGATGCATGGGGGATAATTCCACCGACCGTGCATACCTCATACCTTTTCCACGTGGTTTATATAGATCAAAAATATACATATTTATCTTATTTATACATATTCATTATTATTCTCTTTGGTGATTGGTGCAAATTTGCTCACTTCACATGTAAATTATTGCGCAGACTCAGTCATCCTCTTCCATTGTTCTCTTTTGAGTCGGTGTTATTACTTGGATATGTGGTCAATGGGTCGGTGGTCGCAATCTCCCCCTGCCGGAATTACCTTTTACCCACTTGGCTCGTAGTCTTGGCAGTCCTGGTTAGTTTTCTCAGTTTACTACACGAAACCACGCTTCATCATTCTCTTTTGACAGAAACACATTTTCTATTGTTTTGTTCGCATTAATGATTTCCTAGAGGCTAGAATACAGATTAAAAAAAAAAATGCACTGATTGGTATCAATCCCCTCTTTTCTTCTAGTTCTAACATACTTATTTCATATACTCTATGTTCCCATACCTAATGTCCAGTTGGGTAGGGCTGTACAAGGGACAGAGCAGCATTGTTCATGGTCATGATTAACTGATTCTATCACCTTGGTTACAAAGGGACGCCTTTTTGGTAAGAGTCGCGCCTCTGACTTTGTCAGATGTATCCCCGGGAACACATTGTTAACTAAAGCACTAAACCATTACCTTGAGCTCGATTTTTGTAGACAGTGCATTTATCAATGGCAATCCCAAATCTATGATACCTGTCGCTTGAATAAATTACCTATTGTGTCAACTTTGCGAAACTGTTTCAGTGAAAGTCCTTGGAAGCGTTCTGACAGGCAAATGTTGACTCTGATAGTTGGCTACACACTTAACCCTTTAGACATAAACCGTTGACCAAGTCTGGGACTAGGAATAGATCCAGCCGTACCTAGACTCCTCTCGGATAGAGAGTTTAGAATGCAAGGGGGTCTGCTCTGACCCTCTTTACTCAACGAGAGAGCTCTCCTTTTGCCGCTTATCAGACTCCTTTACCCCTTTAATGCGACACTGCTCCAATATGGGTCCTTTCCATGGGGTACAGTCCATCAGGAGCTGTCTCCTCCTGCATGGATGCTATCCACAGGCTGCAGCTCCTGCCAGGAGTCTGATCCAGCATGGGCTGTCCATAGGCTGCAGCTTCCTTCAGGGCACATCCACCTGATCTGGCATGGGGTCCTCCACGGGCTGGAGTGTGGATATCTGCTCCACCATTAACCTCCATGGGCTGCAGGGGGACAGCCTGCTTCACCATGGTCTTCTCCATGGACTGCAGGGGAATCTCTGCTCTGGTGCCTGGAGCACCTCCTCCTCCTTCTTTGTTGACCTTGGTGTCTGCGTAGTTTCTTCTCTCACGCCTCTCTCTCACAGCTGCTGCACAGCAGTTTTTTTTACCCTTTTTAAAATATGTTATCACAGAGGTACTACCAGCATCGCTGATTGGCTCAGCTTTGGCCAGCGGCTGGTCCATCTTGGAGCTGGCTGGAACTGGCTCTTTCTGACGTGGGAGCAGCCCCTGGTTTCTTCTCTCAGAGGCCACCCCTGCAGCCTGAACCCCCTCCCTGCTACCAAAATCTTGTCAAGTAAAGCCAATACATGCAATAATTTAATCTGTTTTAGGTTATGTGTTAAAACTCATCTGCATACCCACAAAGGAGTTGAGAGAGACAATGGCAGGAGGAGGACTCCAAATAATACTCTGCCCTGTTGTTATGGTTTAACCCTTGTAGGTAGCATAGTACATAAGTACAACATAGCTGCTTGCTCACTCCCCCGCACAGTGGGATGTGGGAGAGAATCAGAAGGGTAAAAGTGAGAAAACTTTTGGGTTGAGATAAAGACAGTTTAATAGGTAAAGCAAAAGCCATGCACGCAAGCAAAGCAAGAAATTAATTTGCTACTTTCCATTGGCAGGCAGATGTTCAGCCATCTCCAGGAAAAGCAGGCTTCATCACACATAATGGTTACTTGGGAAGACAAATGCCATAACTCCAGTCATCCCCTCCTTCCTTCTTCCCCCAGCTTTTTGTTGCTGAGCGTGACATCATATCGTATGGAATATCCCTTTGGTCAGTTGGGGTCAGCTGTCCCGGCTGTGTCCCCTCCCAGCTTCTTGCACACCCCCTGCCTACTTGCTGGCAGGGCAGTGAGAGAAGCAGAAAAGGCCTTGATACTGTGTAAGCGCTATTCAGCAATAACTAAAACATCCCTGTGTTATCATCAACACTATTTTCATCACCAGTCCAAAACATAACACCATACAAACTTCTATGAAGAGAATTATCTCTATCCCAGCCAAAATCGATACACTCAGCTTCTCCCACGCCCATCACATGAGTCATCAGCCCATCAAAGGCCCATCTCCACAAGCCCAGAGGAGCACAGGGGAGCACTATGGTAGGCAGGAACCCAAATCAAGGACTCATGAGGAAGGGAACAACTTGTCCCAGCCCCTCACAGAGCTATCGCAGCAGAGCCATCAGCCCCATTGTCTAGACATGGAACCCATCATATGAATCATAATGAATCATCGGGGCAGCTCTCCAGATCACTTTTTGGACTGAGTTGTTGCCTAAGGGTGGGACATATTATGGGATGCAGGGGTAAAGTGGTATGGGATTGCACAGGACTTATTATTGGATGTTTAGGGGAGGTACCAAAGGCAGGACAAGGGAGGGGTTTTGATGATTTGGGGAAGAACAAGAATAGAAAAATAGAGGGGTAGGGGGATAAAAAGGGCCAGTCTCATTTAAGTAGTTTACTGGTCAGTACGCTTGTCTGGTTATGCCCTGTTATACCGCTACTTCAGTTGACAGCCTTGTCTACTTGTTCATTGTTTCATTGTTCTTCAGTGGTGCGGTTTTTGGGCATGTGAGCATCTACATGACATCCCTTTAGAGTGATGCTTTCCACCCAGGCAGCGATGTCCTGCCACAATGTAGCAACCCAGATGGGTTTACCCCTGTGCTGCCAATTGGTCTTCTTCCACTGCTGTAACCACCCCCATAGGGCATTAGCCACCATCCAGGAGTCAGTACAGAGATAAAGTACTGGTCACTTTTCTTGTTCAGCAATCTCTAAGGGCTAGTTTGATGGCTTTCACTTCTGCAAACTGACTTGACTCACCTTCTTCTTCGGTGGCTTCAACGACTTGTCATGTGTGACTCCACACAGCAGCTATCACTTCCGATGGTTTCCTACAACATGACAGGATCCATCAGTAAACAAAGCATGACACCTTTCGTCTT
This sequence comes from Opisthocomus hoazin, assembly GCF_030867145.1. Classification (NCBI taxonomy): domain Eukaryota; kingdom Metazoa; phylum Chordata; class Aves; order Opisthocomiformes; family Opisthocomidae; genus Opisthocomus; species Opisthocomus hoazin. Next base: position 30,580,599 of record NC_134453.1, read on the forward strand.
CTGATAACTCATTATATGGTGGTGCCTCTTGGGCATGAGCAACCTCCTTAGGCAGTGCTCCAAAATCTCTGCCTTTTGGACAGTCCATGATCTCTTCCAGGATTCCTGGGCAATTGGGGTTCCCCAGTCAAGCTTGTTGCGTGATCAACGCTACCAACTTACTCCATGTAGCGCTGGCTACATGATGTGTAGAGGGGATGTTTCCTCTGAACATCCAGTGTAGCACAGGCAATTGTGGTGCCAAGAGGAGTTGTGCTTCTGTACCAACTTCTGAAGTGGCTCAAACCCCCTTATATGCTGTTAGTATCGCTTTTTCAGTTGGGGTGTAGTGGGCTTCTGATCCTCCATATCCCTGGCTCCAAAACTCTAATGGTCAACCTCGGGTTTCTCCTGATGTTTTCTGCCAAAGGCTCCAGGTGAGATCATGCTCCCCAGCTGCAGTGTAGAGTACATTTTGCACAGCTGGTCCTGTACGGTGTCCTGGTTTCGGCTGGGATAGAGTTAATTCTCTTTCTGGTAGCTGGTGTAGTTCTGTGTTTTGGATTTGGGATTGCAATTGTCCTGGGTTTGGCCAGGACAGGGTTAATTTTCACCGGACTCCAGGAAGGGGCACAGCTGGGGGGTGGGGGCTGACCCCACCTGGCCAAACAGAGCCCGGTATTCCATACCATGTGACGTCACGCTGGGTTCCGGTGGGGGGGGTGAAACAGCGGAAAGGGACTCACGGCTTGGGGGGGACGCGGCGCCGGTGCTGTCTGGGTCGTGCGGTTCGTTGTTGTGTTTTCTCCTTATTTGTACCGTTGTTGTTCCTGTTTCCCTCTGTTTGCTGTTCTGTTAAACTGCCCTTATCCCGACCCACCAGTTTCTGCCTCTTTCTTTTCATTCTCCTCCGCACGCCGGCGGGGGGAGGGGCGGCCGCGTGGCACTTTTGTTGCCGGCGGCAGCCGAAACCAAGACATTTTATTTGGCGCCCAAGTGTGGGGCAGGGATAACGGCAGGGCTGAGCAGCGGGTGTTAAAACTGCTTTCTTAGATTTTCTTAAATTTGTTATACGCATTTTTCTGTGTTAGTTAAATAGTCGCCGGTAAAAATGTTTCTGTCTGTGATCAGATGGCTGTGGTTTTTGAATCCATACTTGCACTATGTTTTCCCTGTGGTGCTGTTCATTACCTCGGGGAAAAGGATCAGGGTGATGATTTTGCTATACTGTATGATGTCGACTTATGACATGATAACGTCAATGTTCATGAAATTAGGCTTGTATTTGCATGAGGCACTGCGGTCATTTCCGTACCTCGGATCCTATGTCTTAGAATTTGTGAATAATCAAACCCAGTCTGTGGGGAAAACCGAAGGGGATACCTTCCCCCACTCTTTCGCCCCCCCTCTCTCCTTCAGGCTGGTCCTAACGGCTTTTGAGAACTTCGACTACCTGTGGGATGCTCAGGCCAGCACTCTCCTTTTGTTATGTCTCCTGAATGGGTTGCAGGTTTTGTTTAGGGCTAAACAAGTCGTTAAGAACATTGTGCAGAGACCTGCCCCAGGGCCGGATAGCTGTGAGTGGCTGGGTGTGTGGGACAGCATGGGCAGGTGTCTAGAGCAGTGGGCACCACCGGTGTTTTTTAAACTCACCCCTGAACAAATACAGAATCCAGACAATCTGGTAAAATATCTGAAAAAAGTGTGCTGCCACCCTGGCAACTCGAGAGAGACACAGATCACCGCAATGTGCTGGGGTCTGGCCCACGCCTACCGAGCCCTGTTCAACCTGATTCAGTGCCCTAAAGGGGAAAGGGGGGGAAACGAAGAAGCAGGCACTGCGACTGGCGCTGCCCCCCCAGCCGGCCCTGCAGCCCCTCCAGCCCAGCAGGCAGTCACAGACCCCCCAACCGGCACCACGGCTGCTGCAGCCACTGGCGTTGTCCCGGCTCCCCCGGTGGGCACGGCAGCTGCTGCAGCTCCAGCCACAGGCACAGTGACTGAGCCCAGTGACCAACCTGTCCCAGTAGTAGTCGCCCCCGTAAAACTAAAGAAAGACGCAAAGAGAGCAGATCGCTCCGGGAGGGATGACGATGAGCCAGGGTCATCGCGGGAGATAGAGACAGAGATCATCACACGGTCCCTGTCCCTGGGCGAGCTGCGAGACATGCGGAAACATTGCAGCCGCCACCCTGGTGAGCACATTGTCACCTGGCTGCTGCGGTGCTGGGATAACAGGGCCAGCAGCTTGGAATTAGAGGGCAAGGAAGCCAAGCAGCTGGGATCCCTGGCCAGGGACGGGGACATTGACAAGGCCATTGGGAAGAAGGAACAAGTCCTCAGCCTCTGGAGGAGACTTCTCTCAGGGGTGAGGGAGAGATACCCCTTCAGTGACGATTTTGTATGTTATCCTGGCAAATGGACCAATATGGAAAAGGGTATTCAGTACTTGAGGGAATTAGCTGTGCGGGAGCTGGTTTATAATGAACCAGATGATGACCAGTTACCCACCGACGCAGATGAAGTCCAGTGCACAGCATCTATGTGGAGGAAGTTTGTGCGGAGCGCACCCTCCTCATATGCCAACTCACTGGCAGTTGTAAACTGGAAGGGTAAGGAGGCACCAATAGTGGATGAGGTGGCTGTCAGACTCCGCCAGTATGAGGAAAGTCTCTCTTCCTCCCTTGTCTCAGCTGTGGAGAAACTGGCCCGGGAGGTGCGGCAAATCAAAGAGAATATATCCCACTCCCCACCTGTACGGGCCAGTGTCTCAGCTATTAGGGGCAAGCGTTTCTCTGCTCAGGAGAGGGAATACAGAGGCTATACACCCCGGGGCACCCTGTGGTTTTACCTGCGTGACCACGGAGAGGACATGAGGAAGTGGGATGGAAAACCCACCTCAAGTCTAGAGGCACGAGTGCGTGAGTTGTGAGGTAAAACAATCACAAAAGGGGATTCTGTTAGGAAAAATGCCGCTCCAGTTTCCAGCAGCCAGCTCTCCAGACCAGGTAGACAGTTTGACCTTGATTCTGATCCTCTGGAGGGGACCTCCAAGTCATTTTTACAGCAGGTGAGCAGCAAATTCTCTGACGAGGATTAGAGGGGCCCTGCCTCCAGCCAGGTGGAGGAAAGGGACAACCGTGTTTATTGGACGGTGTTGATTCGGTGGCCTGGCACGTCAGATCCACAAGAGTATAAAGCTCTAGTGGACACTGGTGCACAGTGTACTTTAATGCCATCAGTGTTCAAAGGGTCAGAGTCCATTTGCATTTCTGGAGTGACAGGGGGGTCCCAAGAGCTGAGTGTACTGGAGGCTGAAGTGAGCCTCACTGGGCAGGACTGGCAGAAGCACCCCATTGTAACTGGCCCCGAGGCTCCGTGCATCCTTGGTATAGACTATCTTAGGAGAGGGTATTTCAAGGACCCAAGAGGGTATCGGTGGGCTTTTGGCATAGCTGCTGTGGAGACGGAAGAAATTAAACAGCTGTCCATTTTGCCTGGTCTCTCGGAGGATCCTTCCGTTGTGGGGTTGCTGAGGATTGAAGAACAACAGGTGCCAATCGTGACCACAACGGTGCACCGGCGACAGTATCGTACCAACCGAGACTCCCTTATCCCCATTCATCAGCTGATCCGCCAGCTGGAGAGTTAAGGAGTGATCACAAAAACTCGCTCACCCTTTAATAGTCCCATATGGCCAGTGAGAAAATCTACTGGAGAGTGGAGACTGACAATAGACTACCATGGCCTGAATGAAGTCACACCACCGCTGAGTGCTGCCGTGCCAGACATGTTAGAACTTCAATATCAGCTGGAGTCAAAGGCAGCCAAGTGGTACGCTACAATTCACATCGCTAATGCATTCTTCTCCATCCCTTTGGCAGCAGAGTGCAGGCCACAGTTTGCTTTCACCTGGAGGGGCATCCAGTACACCTGGAATCGACTGCCCCAGGGGTGCAAACACAGTCCCACCATTTGCCATGGACTAATCCAGACTGCACTGGAAAAAGGTGAAGCTCCAGAACATCTGCAGTACATCGACGACATCATTATATGGGGTGACACAGCGGAGGAAGATTTTGAGAAAGGGGAGAAAATAGTTCAGATCCTTCTGAAAGCCGGTTTCGCCATTAAGCGAAGTAAAGTCAAGGGACCTGCTCAAGACATCCAGTTTTTGGGAATAAAATGGCAGGATGGGCGCCGTCAAATCCCAATGGATGTCATCAACAAAATAGCAGCTATGTCTCCACCAACCAGCAAAAAGGAAGCACAGGCCTTTCTGGGTGTTGTGGGTTTTTGGAGGATGCACATCCCAAATTACAGCCAGATTGTGAGTCCTCTGTACCATGTGACCCGGAAGAAGAATGATTTTGAATGGGGCCCTGAGCAACGACAGGCATTTGAACAGATTAAACGGGAGATAGTTCATGCCGTAGCCCTTGGTCCAGTCCGGTCAGGGCAAGATGTTAAAAAGATGCTCTACACCGCAGCCGGGGAGAATGGCCCAACCTGGAGTCTCTGGCAGAAAGCACCAGGGGAGACTTGAGGTCGACCCCTGGGGTTCTGGAGCCGGGGATACAAAGGATCGGAGGCCCGCTATACTCCCACTGAAAAAGAGATTCTGGCAGCATATGAAGGCGTTCGAGCTGCTTCAGAAGTGGTCAGCACTGAAGCACAGCTCCTCCTAGCACCCCGACTGCTGGTCCTGGGCTGGATGTTCAAAGAGAGGGTCCCCTCTACGCATCATGCCACCGATGCTACGTGGAGTAAATGGGTCGCGCTGATCACCCAGCGCGCCCGAATGGGAAACCCCAGTCGCCCAGGAATTCTGGAGGTAATCATGGACTGGCCAGAAGGCAAAGATTTTGGAGCATCGCCAGAGGAGGAGGTGACACGTGCTGAAGAGGCCCCACTGTATAACCAGCTGCCAGAAGATAAGAAACAGTATGCCCTGTTCACGGATGGGTCCTGTCGCATTGTGGGGAAGCAGCGGAGGTGGAAGGCTGCTGTATGGAGCCCTACACGACAAGTCGCGGAAACGGCCGAGGGAGAAGGTGAGTCGAGCCAGTTTGCAGAGGTGAAAGCCATCCAGCTGGCTTTAGACATTGCCAGTCGAGAGAAGTGGCCAGTGCTCTATCTTTACACCGACTCTTGGATGGTGGCCAATGCCTTGTGGGGGTGGCTGCAGCAATGGAAGAACAACAACTGGCAGCGCAGAGGCAAACCTATCTGGGCTGCCCCATTGTGGCAAGATATTGCTGCCCGGTTAGAGCAGTTGGCTGTAAAAGTCCGTCACGTGGACGCCCACGTCCCTAAGAGTCGGGCCACTGAAGAACATCAAAACAACCACCAGGTAGATCAGGCTGCTAAGATTGAAGTGGCTCAGGGGGATCTGGACTGGCAACATAAGGGTGAACTCTTTATAGCTCGGTGGGCCCATGACACCTCGGGCCACCAAGGAAGAGACGCGACATACCGATGGGCTCGTGACCGAGGGGTGGACTTGACCATGGACACTATTGCACAGGTCATCCATGAATGTGAGACATGCGCTGCAATCAAGCAAGCCAAGCGTGTAAAGCCTCAGTGGTATGGAGGACGATGGCTAAAATATAAATATGGGGAGGCTTGGCAGATTGACTACATCACACTGCTACAAACCCGCCAAGGCAAGCGCTATGTGCTCACAATGGTGGAGGCCACCACCGGATGGCTGGAAACCTACCCTGTGCCCCATGCCACCGCCCGGAATACCATCCTGGGCCTGGAAAAACAAGTCCTGTGGCGACATGGCACTCCTGAGAGAATTGAGTCGGACAACGGGACTCACTTTCGCAACAGCCTCATAGACACCTGGGCCAAAGAACACGGTATCGAGTGGGTGTATCACATCCCCTACCATGCACCAGCCTCTGGAAAGATTGAACGTTACAATGGGCTGCTAAAAACCACTTTGAGGGCAATGGGGGGTGGGACTTTCAAAAATTGGGATACCCATTTAGCAAAGGCCACCTGGTTGGTTAACACCAGAGGGTCCACCAACAGGGCTGGTCCTGCCCAGTCAAAACCTCAGCGCCCCGTAGAAGGGGATAAAGTCCCTGTAGTGCACATGCGGAACATGTTAGGGAAGACGGTTTGGGTTAGTCCTGCCTCGGGCAAAGGCAAGCCCGTCCGCGGGATTGCTTTTGCTCAAGGACCTGGGTGTACCTGGTGGGTAATGCGGAAGGATGGGGAAGTCCAATGTGTACCTCATGGGGATTTAATTTTGGGCGAGAATAGTCCATAAATAAATTGTATAAAGTTAATTGTTAAATAACCCTGTCACTGTCTGTTATCACTGTTATAATTGTTATATTTTGTACCAGTAGTAGCATAGTAAGAATCGTCCAGATTAAAGAAGGATGGACTTTTTCGATGAAAACCTAGCAGAGCACAGCGATGATGGAACTGGACCTGGTTTTTCAACAACTGGCACCCAACAACTTCATCAAGATCAACATCTCCTGCAGACTGTGGGCACGGGCCGCACCAGATACATCAGCCGTGAGCTCCGGATACAGCAAGTGACCGCCCATCACCACACATCACCTCTCCTGCCACGGAAGACCATTACGACAGATGGAGCCTGAAGTCATGGATTAAATGAACTCAAGGGACACTTTAGAGTGATGATCCATAGACTAAGGGAATGATATCTGGAGACAGGAGAAGTGGTGGTGATCAACTGGACAATGGGGGACCTGTGCATGACGTAGATGGTATGGAATAAGGGGTGGATAATGTCCTGGGTTTGGCCAGGACAGGGTTAATTTTCACCGGACTCCAGGAAGGGGCACAGCTGGGGGGTGGGGGCTGACCCCACCTGGCCAAACAGAGCCCGGTATTCCATACCATGTGACGTCACGCTGGGTTCCGGTGGGGGGGGTGAAACAGCGGAAAGGGACTCACGGCTTGGGGGGGACGCGGCGCCGGTGCTGTCTGGGTCGTGCGGTTCGTTGTTGTGTTTTCTCCTTATTTGTACCGTTGTTGTTCCTGTTTCCCTCTGTTTGCTGTTCTGTTAAACTGCCCTTATCCCGACCCACCAGTTTCTGCCTCTTTCTTTTCATTCTCCTCCGCACGCCGGCGGGGGGAGGGGCGGCCGCGTGGCACTTTTGTTGCCGGCGGCAGCCGAAACCAAGACATTTTATTTGGCGCCCAAGTGTGGGGCAGGGATAACGGCAGGGCTGAGCAGCGGGTGTTAAAACTGCTTTCTTAGATTTTCTTAAATTTGTTATACGCATTTTTCTGTGTTAGTTAAATAGTCGCCGGTAAAAATGTTTCTGTCTGTGATCAGATGGCTGTGGTTTTTGAATCCATACTTGCACTATGTTTTCCCTGTGGTGCTGTTCATTACCTCGGGGAAAAGGATCAGGGTGATGATTTTGCTATACTGTATGATGTCGACTTATGACATGATAACGTCAATGTTCATGAAATTAGGCTTGTATTTGCATGAGGCACTGCGGTCATTTCCGTACCTCGGATCCTATGTCTTAGAATTTGTGAATAATCAAACCCAGTCTGTGGGGAAAACCGAAGGGGATACCTTCCCCCACTCTTTCGCCCCCCCTCTCTCCTTCAGGCTGGTCCTAACGGCTTTTGAGAACTTCGACTACCTGTGGGATGCTCAGGCCAGCACTCTCCTTTTGTTATGTCTCCTGAATGGGTTGCAGGTTTTGTTTAGGGCTAAACAAGTCGTTAAGAACATTGTGCAGAGACCTGCCCCAGGGCCGGATAGCTGTGAGTGGCTGGGTGTGTGGGACAGCATGGGCAGGTGTCTAGAGCAGTGGGCACCACCGGTGTTTTTTAAACTCACCCCTGAACAAATACAGAATCCAGACAATCTGGTAAAATATCTGAAAAAAGTGTGCTGCCACCCTGGCAACTCGAGAGAGACACAGATCACCGCAATGTGCTGGGGTCTGGCCCACGCCTACCGAGCCCTGTTCAACCTGATTCAGTGCCCTAAAGGGGAAAGGGGGGGAAACGAAGCAGCAGGCACTGCGACTGGCGCTGCCCCCCCAGCCGGCCCTGCAGCCCCTCCAGCCCAGCAGGCAGTCACAGACCCCCCAACCGGCACCACGGCTGCTGCAGCCACTGGCGTTGTCCCGGCTCCCCCGGTGGGCACGGCAGCTGCTGCAGCTCCAGCCACAGGCACAGTGACTGAGCCCAGTGACCAACCTGTCCCAGTAGTAGTCGCCCCCGTAAAACTAAAGAAAGACGCAAAGAGAGCAGATCGCTCCGGGAGGGATGACGATGAGCCAGGGTCATCGCGGGAGATAGAGACAGAGATCATCACACGGTCCCTGTCCCTGGGCGAGCTGCGAGACATGCGGAAACATTGCAGCCGCCACCCTGGTGAGCACATTGTCACCTGGCTGCTGCGGTGCTGGGATAACAGGGCCAGCAGCTTGGAATTAGAGGGCAAGGAAGCCAAGCAGCTGGGATCCCTGGCCAGGGACGGGGACATTGACAAGGCCATTGGGAAGAAGGAACAAGTCCTCAGCCTCTGGAGGAGACTTCTCTCAGGGGTGATCAAGGAGAGATACCCCTTCAGTGACGATTTTGTATGTTATCCTGGCAAATGGACCAATATGGAAAAGGGTATTCAGTACTTGAGGGAATTAGCTGTGCGGGAGCTGGTTTATAATGAACCAGATGATGACCAGTTACCCACCGACGCAGATGAAGTCCAGTGCACAGCATCTATGTGGAGGAAGTTTGTGCGGAGCGCACCCTCCTCATATGCCAACTCACTGGCAGTTGTAAACTGGAAGGGTAAGGAGGCACCAATAGTGGATGAGGTGGCTGTCAGACTCCGCCAGTATGAGGAAAGTCTCTCTTCCTCCCTTGTCTCAGCTGTGGAGAAACTGGCCCGGGAGGTGCGGCAAATCAAAGAGAATATATCCCACTCCCCACCTGTACGGGCCAGTGTCTCAGCTATTAGGGGCAAGCGTTTCTCTGCTCAGGAGAGGGAATACAGAGGCTATACACCCCGGGGCACCCTGTGGTTTTACCTGCGTGACCACGGAGAGGACATGAGGAAGTGGGATGGAAAACCCACCTCAAGTCTAGAGGCACGAGTGCGTGAGTTGTGAGGTAAAACAATCACAAAAGGGGATTCTGTTAGGAAAAATGCCGCTCCAGTTTCCAGCAGCCAGCTCTCCAGACCAGGTAGACAGTTTGACCTTGATTCTGATCCTCTGGAGGGGACCTCCAAGTCATTTTTACAGCAGGTGAGCAGCAAATTCTCTGACGAGGATTAGAGGGGCCCTGCCTCCAGCCAGGTGGAGGAAAGGGACAACCGCGTTTATTGAACAGTGTTGATTCGGTGGCCTGGCACGTCAGATCCACAAGAGTATAAAGCTCTAGTGGACACTGGTGCACAGTGTACTTTAATGCCATCAGTGTTCAAAGGGTCAGAGTCCATTTGCATTTCTGGAGTGACAGGGGGGTCCCAAGAGCTGAGTGTACTGGAGGCTGAAGTGAGCCTCACTGGGCAGGACTGGCAGAAGCACCCCATTGTAACTGGCCCCGAGGCTCCGTGCATCCTTGGTATAGACTATCTTAGGAGAGGGTATTTCAAGGACCCAAGAGGGTATCGGTGGGCTTTTGGCATAGCTGCTGTGGAGACGGAAGAAATTAAACAGCTGTCCATTTTGCCTGGTCTCTCGGAGGATCCTTCCGTTGTGGGGTTGCTGAGGATTGAAGAACAACAGGTGCCAATCGTGACCACAACGGTGCACCGGCGACAGTATCGTACCAACCGAGACTCCCTTATCCCCATTCATCAGCTGATCCGCCAGCTGGAGAGTTAAGGAGTGATCACAAAAACTCGCTCACCCTTTAATAGTCCCATATGGCCAGTGAGAAAATCTACTGGAGAGTGGAGACTGACAATAGACTACCATGGCCTGAATGAAGTCACACCACCACTGAGTGCTGCCGTGCCAGACATGCTAGAACTTCAATATCAGCTGGAGTCAAAGGCAGCCAAGTGGTACGCTACAATTCACATCGCTAATGCATTCTTCTCCATCCCTTTGGCAGCAGAGTGCAGGCCACAGTTTGCTTTCACCTGGAGGGGCATCCAGTACACCTGGAATCGACTGCCCCAGGGGTGCAAACACAGTCCCACCATTTGCCATGGACTAATCCAGACTGCACTGGAAAAAGGTGAAGCTCCAGAACATCTGCAGTACATCGACGACATCATTATATGGGGTGACACAGCGGAGGAAGATTTTGAGAAAGGGGAGAAAATAGTTCAGATCCTTCTGAAAGCCGGTTTCGCCATTAAGCGAAGTAAAGTCAAGGGACCTGCTCAAGACATCCAGTTTTTGGGAATAAAATGGCAGGATGGGCGCCGTCAAATCCCAATGGATGTCATCAACAAAATAGCAGCTATGTCTCCACCAACCAGCAAAAAGGAAGCACAGGCCTTTCTGGGTGTTGTGGGTTTTTGGAGGATGCACATCCCAAATTACAGCCAGATTGTGAGTCCTCTGTACCATGTGACCCGGAAGAAGAATGATTTTGAATGGGGCCCTGAGCAACGACAGGCATTTGAACAGATTAAACGGGAGATAGTTCATGCCGTAGCCCTTGGTCCAGTCCGGTCAGGGCAAGATGTTAAAAAGATGCTCTACACCGCAGCCGGGGAGAATGGCCCAACCTGGAGTCTCTGGCAGAAAGCACCAGGGGAGACTTGAGGTCGACCCCTGGGGTTCTGGAGCCGGGGATACAAAGGATCGGAGGCCCGCTATACTCCCACTGAAAAAGAGATTCTGGCAGCATATGAAGGCGTTCGAGCTGCTTCAGAAGTGGTCAGCACTGAAGCACAGCTCCTCCTAGCACCCCGACTGCTGGTCCTGGGCTGGATGTTCAAAGAGAGGGTCCCCTCTACGCATCATGCCACCGATGCTACGTGGAGTAAGTGGGTCGCGCTGATCACCCAGCGCGCCCGAATGGGAAACCCCAGTCGCCCAGGAATTCTGGAGGTAATCATGGACTGGCCAGAAGGCAAAGATTTTGGAGCATCGCCAGAGGAGGAGGTGACACGTGCTGAAGAGGCCCCACTGTATAACCAGCTGCCAGAAGATAAGAAACAGTATGCCCTGTTCACGGATGGGTCCTGTCGCATTGTGGGGAAGCAGCGGAGGTGGAAGGCTGCTGTATGGAGCCCTACACGACAAGTCGCGGAAACGGCCGAGGGAGAAGGTGAGTCGAGCCAGTTTGCAGAGGTGAAAGCCATCCAGCTGGCTTTAGACATTGCCAGTCGAGAGAAGTGGCCAGTGCTCTATCTTTACACCGACTCTTGGATGGTGGCCAATGCCTTGTGGGGGTGGCTGCAGCAATGGAAGAACAACAACTGGCAGCGCAGAGGCAAACCTATCTGGGCTGCCCCATTGTGGCAAGATATTGCTGCCCGGTTAGAGCAGTTGGCTGTAAAAGTCCGTCACGTGGACGCCCACGTCCCTAAGAGTCGGGCCACTGAAGAACATCAAAACAACCACCAGGTAGATCAGGCTGCTAAGATTGAAGTGGCTCAGGGGGATCTGGACTGGCAACATAAGGGTGAACTCTTTATAGCTCGGTGGGCCCATGACACCTCGGGCCACCAAGGAAGAGACGCGACATACCGATGGGCTCGTGACCGAGGGGTGGACTTGACCATGGACACTATTGCACAGGTCATCCATGAATGTGAGACATGCGCTGCAATCAAGCAAGCCAAGCGTGTAAAGCCTCAGTGGTATGGAGGACGATGGCTAAAATATAAATACGGGGAGGCTTGGCAGATTGACTACATCACACTGCTACAAACCCGCCAAGGCAAGCGCTATGTGCTCACAATGGTGGAGGCCACCACCGGATGGCTGGAAACCTACCCTGTGCCCCATGCCACCGCCCGGAATACCATCCTGGGCCTGGAAAAACAAGTCCTGTGGCGACATGGCACTCCTGAGAGAATTGAGTCGGACAACGGGACTCACTTTCGCAACAGCCTCATAGACACCTGGGCCAAAGAACACGGTATCGAGTGGGTGTATCACATCCCCTACCATGCACCAGCCTCTGGAAAGATTGAACGTTACAATGGGCTGCTAAAAACCACTTTGAGGGCAATGGGGGGTGGGACTTTCAAAAATTGGGATACCCATTTAGCAAAGGCCACCTGGTTGGTTAACACCAGAGGGTCCACCAACAGGGCTGGTCCTGCCCAGTCAAAACCTCAGCGCCCCGTAGAAGGGGATAAAGTCCCTGTAGTGCACATGCGGAACATGTTAGGGAAGACGGTTTGGGTTAGTCCTGCCTCGGGCAAAGGCAAGCCCGTCCGCGGGATTGCTTTTGCTCAAGGACCTGGGTGTACCTGGTGGGTAATGCGGAAGGATGGGGAAGTCCAATGTGTACCTCATGGGGATTTAATTTTGGGCGAGAATAGTCCATAAATAAATTGTATAAAGTTAATTGTTAAATAACCCTGTCACTGTCTGTTATCACTGTTATAATTGTTATATTTTGTACCAGTAGTAGCATAGTAAGAATCGTCCAGATTAAAGAAGGATGGACTTTTTCGATGAAAACCTAGCAGAGCACAGCGATGATGGAACTGGACCTGGTTTTTCAACAACTGGCACCCAACAACTTCATCAAGATCAACATCTCCTGCAGACTGTGGGCACGGGCCGCACCAGATACATCAGCCGTGAGCTCCGGATACAGCAAGTGACCGCCCATCACCACACATCACCTCTCCTGCCACGGAAGACCATTACGACAGATGGAGCCTGAAGTCATGGATTAAATGAACTCAAGGGACACTTTAGAGTGATGATCCATAGACTAAGGGAATGATATCTGGAGACAGGAGAAGTGGTGGTGATCAACTGGACAATGGGGGACCTGTGCATGACGTAGATGGTATGGAATAAGGGGTGGATAATGTCCTGGGTTTGGCCAGGACAGGGTTAATTTTCACCGGACTCCAGGAAGGGGCACAGCTGGGGGGTGGGGGCTGACCCCACCTGGCCAAACAGAGCCCGGTATTCCATACCATGTGACGTCACGCTGGGTTCCGGTGGGGGGGGTGAAACAGCGGAAAGGGACTCACGGCTTGGGGGGGACGCGGCGCCGGTGCTGTCTGGGTCGTGCGGTTCGTTGTTGTGTTTTCTCCTTATTTGTACCGTTGTTGTTCCTGTTTCCCTCTGTTTGCTGTTCTGTTAAACTGCCCTTATCCCGACCCACCAGTTTCTGCCTCTTTCTTTTCATTCTCCTCCGCACGCCGGCGGGGGGAGGGGTGGCCGCGTGGCACTTTTGTTGCCGGCGGCAGCCGAAACCAAGACATTTTATTTGGCGCCCAAGTGTGGGGCAGGGATAACGGCAGGGCTGAGCAGCGGGTGTTAAAACTGCTTTCTTAGATTTTCTTAAATTTGTTATACGCATTTTTCTGTGTTAGTTAAATAGTCGCCGGTAAAAATGTTTCTGTCTGTGATCAGATGGCTGTGGTTTTTGAATCCATACTTGCACTATGTTTTCCCTGTGGTGCTGTTCATTACCTCGGGGAAAAGGATCAGGGTGATGATTTTGCTATACTGTATGATGTCGACTTATGACATGATAACGTCAATGTTCATGAAATTAGGCTTGTATTTGCATGAGGCACTGCGGTCATTTCCGTACCTCGGATCCTATGTCTTAGAATTTGTGAATAATCAAACCCAGTCTGTGGGGAAAACCGAAGGGGATACCTTCCCCCACTCTTTCGCCCCCCCTCTCTCCTTCAGGCTGGTCCTAACGGCTTTTGAGAACTTCGACTACCTGTGGGATGCTCAGGCCAGCACTCTCCTTTTGTTATGTCTCCTGAATGGGTTGCAGGTTTTGTTTAGGGCTAAACAAGTCGTTAAGAACATTGTGCAGAGACCTGCCCCAGGGCCGGATAGCTGTGAGTGGCTGGGTGTGTGGGACAGCATGGGCAGGTGTCTAGAGCAGTGGGCACCACCGGTGTTTTTTAAACTCACCCCTGAACAAATACAGAATCCAGACAATCTGGTAAAATATCTGAAAAAAGTGTGCTGCCACCCTGGCAACTCGAGAGAGACACAGATCACCGCAATGTGCTGGGGTCTGGCCCACGCCTACCGAGCCCTGTTCAACCTGATTCAGTGCCCTAAAGGGGAAAGGGGGGGAAACGAAGCAGCAGGCACTGCGACTGGCGCTGCCCCCCCAGCCGGCCCTGCAGCCCCTCCAGCCCAGCAGGCAGTCACAGACCCCCCAACCGGCACCACGGCTGCTGCAGCCACTGGCGTTGTCCCGGCTCCCCCGGTGGGCACGGCAGCTGCTGCAGCTCCAGCCACAGGCACAGTGACTGAGCCCAGTGACCAACCTGTCCCAGTAGTAGTCGCCCCCGTAAAACTAAAGAAAGACGCAAAGAGAGCAGATCGCTCCGGGAGGGATGACGATGAGCCAGGGTCATCGCGGGAGATAGAGACAGAGATCATCACACGGTCCCTGTCCCTGGGCGAGCTGCGAGACATGCGGAAACATTGCAGCCGCCACCCTGGTGAGCACATTGTCACCTGGCTGCTGCGGTGCTGGGATAACAGGGCCAGCAGCTTGGAATTAGAGGGCAAGGAAGCCAAGCAGCTGGGATCCCTGGCCAGGGACGGGGACATTGACAAGGCCATTGGGAAGAAGGAACAAGTCCTCAGCCTCTGGAGGAGACTTCTCTCAGGGGTGAGGGAGAGATACCCCTTCAGTGACGATTTTGTATGTTATCCTGGCAAATGGACCAATATGGAAAAGGGTATTCAGTACTTGAGGGAATTAGCTGTGCGGGAGCTGGTTTATAATGAACCAGATGATGACCAGTTACCCACCGACGCAGATGAAGTCCAGTGCACAGCATCTATGTGGAGGAAGTTTGTGCGGAGCGCACCCTCCTCATATGCCAACTCACTGGCAGTTGTAAACTGGAAGGGTAAGGAGGCACCAATAGTGGATGAGGTGGCTGTCAGACTCCGCCAGTATGAGGAAAGTCTCTCTTCCTCCCTTGTCTCAGCTGTGGAGAAACTGGCCCGGGAGGTGCGGCAAATCAAAGAGAATATATCCCACTCCCCACCTGTACGGGCCAGTGTCTCAGCTATTAGGGGCAAGCGTTTCTCTGCTCAGGAGAGGGAATACAGAGGCTATACACCCCGGGGCACCCTGTGGTTTTACCTGCGTGACCACGGAGAGGACATGAGGAAGTGGGATGGAAAACCCACCTCAAGTCTAGAGGCACGAGTGCGTGAGTTGTGAGGTAAAACAATCACAAAAGGG
Organism: Opisthocomus hoazin; assembly: GCF_030867145.1. Taxonomy (NCBI): domain Eukaryota; kingdom Metazoa; phylum Chordata; class Aves; order Opisthocomiformes; family Opisthocomidae; genus Opisthocomus; species Opisthocomus hoazin. The sequence goes on from NC_134453.1 coordinate 30,595,938, forward strand.
GATTCTGTTAGGAAAAATGCCGCTCCAGTTTCCAGCAGCCAGCTCTCCAGACCAGGTAGACAGTTTGACCTTGATTCTGATCCTCTGGAGGGGACCTCCAAGTCATTTTTACAGCAGGTGAGCAGCAAATTCTCTGACGAGGATTAGAGGGGCCCTGCCTCCAGCCAGGTGGAGGAAAGGGACAACCGTGTTTATTGGACGGTGTTGATTCGGTGGCCTGGCACGTCAGATCCACAAGAGTATAAAGCTCTAGTGGACACTGGTGCACAGTGTACTTTAATGCCATCAGTGTTCAAAGGGTCAGAGTCCATTTGCATTTCTGGAGTGACAGGGGGGTCCCAAGAGCTGAGTGTACTGGAGGCTGAAGTGAGCCTCACTGGGCAGGACTGGCAGAAGCACCCCATTGTAACTGGCCCCGAGGCTCCGTGCATCCTTGGTATAGACTATCTTAGGAGAGGGTATTTCAAGGACCCAAGAGGGTATCGGTGGGCTTTTGGCATAGCTGCTGTGGAGACGGAAGAAATTAAACAGCTGTCCATTTTGCCTGGTCTCTCGGAGGATCCTTCCGTTGTGGGGTTGCTGAGGATTGAAGAACAACAGGTGCCAATCGTGACCACAACGGTGCACCGGCGACAGTATCGTACCAACCGAGACTCCCTTATCCCCATTCATCAGCTGATCCGCCAGCTGGAGAGTTAAGGAGTGATCACAAAAACTCGCTCACCCTTTAATAGTCCCATATGGCCAGTGAGAAAATCTACTGGAGAGTGGAGACTGACAATAGACTACCATGGCCTGAATGAAGTCACACCACCACTGAGTGCTGCCGTGCCAGACATGTTAGAACTTCAATATCAGCTGGAGTCAAAGGCAGCCAAGTGGTACGCTACAATTCACATCGCTAATGCATTCTTCTCCATCCCTTTGGCAGCAGAGTGCAGGCCACAGTTTGCTTTCACCTGGAGGGGCATCCAGTACACCTGGAATCGACTGCCCCAGGGGTGCAAACACAGTCCCACCATTTGCCATGGACTAATCCAGACTGCACTGGAAAAAGGTGAAGCTCCAGAACATCTGCAGTACATCGACGACATCATTATATGGGGTGACACAGCGGAGGAAGATTTTGAGAAAGGGGAGAAAATAGTTCAGATCCTTCTGAAAGCCGGTTTCGCCATTAAGCGAAGTAAAGTCAAGGGACCTGCTCAAGACATCCAGTTTTTGGGAATAAAATGGCAGGATGGGCGCCGTCAAATCCCAATGGATGTCATCAACAAAATAGCAGCTATGTCTCCACCAACCAGCAAAAAGGAAGCACAGGCCTTTCTGGGTGTTGTGGGTTTTTGGAGGATGCACATCCCAAATTACAGCCAGATTGTGAGTCCTCTGTACCATGTGACCCGGAAGAAGAATGATTTTGAATGGGGCCCTGAGCAACGACAGGCATTTGAACAGATTAAACGGGAGATAGTTCATGCCGTAGCCCTTGGTCCAGTCCGGTCAGGGCAAGATGTTAAAAAGATGCTCTACACCGCAGCCGGGGAGAATGGCCCAACCTGGAGTCTCTGGCAGAAAGCACCAGGGGAGACTTGAGGTCGACCCCTGGGGTTCTGGAGCCGGGGATACAAAGGATCGGAGGCCCGCTATACTCCCACTGAAAAAGAGATTCTGGCAGCATATGAAGGCGTTCGAGCTGCTTCAGAAGTGGTCAGCACTGAAGCACAGCTCCTCCTAGCACCCCGACTGCTGGTCCTGGGCTGGATGTTCAAAGAGAGGGTCCCCTCTACGCATCATGCCACCGATGCTACGTGGAGTAAGTGGGTCGCGCTGATCACCCAGCGCGCCCGAATGGGAAACCCCAGTCGCCCAGGAATTCTGGAGGTAATCATGGACTGGCCAGAAGGCAAAGATTTTGGAGCATCGCCAGAGGAGGAGGTGACACGTGCTGAAGAGGCCCCACTGTATAACCAGCTGCCAGAAGATAAGAAACAGTATGCCCTGTTCACGGATGGGTCCTGTCGCATTGTGGGGAAGCAGCGGAGGTGGAAGGCTGCTGTATGGAGCCCTACACGACAAGTCGCGGAAACGGCCGAGGGAGAAGGTGAGTCGAGCCAGTTTGCAGAGGTGAAAGCCATCCAGCTGGCTTTAGACATTGCCAGTCGAGAGAAGTGGCCAGTGCTCTATCTTTACACCGACTCTTGGATGGTGGCCAATGCCTTGTGGGGGTGGCTGCAGCAATGGAAGAACAACAACTGGCAGCGCAGAGGCAAACCTATCTGGGCTGCCCCATTGTGGCAAGATATTGCTGCCCGGTTAGAGCAGTTGGCTGTAAAAGTCCGTCACGTGGACGCCCACGTCCCTAAGAGTCGGGCCACTGAAGAACATCAAAACAACCACCAGGTAGATCAGGCTGCTAAGATTGAAGTGGCTCAGGGGGATCTGGACTGGCAACATAAGGGTGAACTCTTTATAGCTCGGTGGGCCCATGACACCTCGGGCCACCAAGGAAGAGACGCGACATACCGATGGGCTCGTGACCGAGGGGTGGACTTGACCATGGACACTATTGCACAGGTCATCCATGAATGTGAGACATGCGCTGCAATCAAGCAAGCCAAGCGTGTAAAGCCTCAGTGGTATGGAGGACGATGGCTAAAATATAAATACGGGGAGGCTTGGCAGATTGACTACATCACACTGCTACAAACCCGCCAAGGCAAGCGCTATGTGCTCACAATGGTGGAGGCCACCACCGGATGGCTGGAAACCTACCCTGTGCCCCATGCCACCGCCCGGAATACCATCCTGGGCCTGGAAAAACAAGTCCTGTGGCGACATGGCACTCCTGAGAGAATTGAGTCGGACAACGGGACTCACTTTCGCAACAGCCTCATAGACACCTGGGCCAAAGAACACGGTATCGAGTGGGTGTATCACATCCCCTACCATGCACCAGCCTCTGGAAAGATTGAACGTTACAATGGGCTGCTAAAAACCACTTTGAGGGCAATGGGGGGTGGGACTTTCAAAAATTGGGATACCCATTTAGCAAAGGCCACCTGGTTGGTTAACACCAGAGGGTCCACCAACAGGGCTGGTCCTGCCCAGTCAAAACCTCAGCGCCCCGTAGAAGGGGATAAAGTCCCTGTAGTGCACATGCGGAACATGTTAGGGAAGACGGTTTGGGTTAGTCCTGCCTCGGGCAAAGGCAAGCCCGTCCGCGGGATTGCTTTTGCTCAAGGACCTGGGTGTACCTGGTGGGTAATGCGGAAGGATGGGGAAGTCCAATGTGTACCTCATGGGGATTTAATTTTGGGCGAGAATAGTCCATAAATAAATTGTATGAAGTTAATTGTTAAATAACCCTGTCACTGTCTGTTATCACTGTTATAATTGTTATATTTTGTACCAGTAGTAGCATAGTAAGAATCGTCCAGATTAAAGAAGGATGGACTTTTTCGATGAAAACCTAGCAGAGCACAGCGATGATGGAACTGGACCTGGTTTTTCAACAACTGGCACCCAACAACTTCATCAAGATCAACATCTCCTGCAGACTGTGGGCATGGGCCGCACCAGATACATCAGCCGTGAGCTCCGGATGCAGCAAGTGACCGCCCATCACCACACATCACCTCTCCTGCCACGGAAGACCATTACGACAGATGGAGCCTGAAGTCATGGATTAAATGAACTCAAGGGACACTTTAGAGTGATGATCCATAGACTAAGGGAATGATATCTGGAGACAGGAGAAGTGGTGGTGATCAACTGGACAATGGGGGACCTGTGCATGACGTAGATGGTATGGAATAAGGGGTGGATAATGTCCTGGGTTTGGCCAGGACAGGGTTAATTTTCACCGGACTCCAGGAAGGGGCACAGCTGGGGGGTGGGGGCTGACCCCACCTGGCCAAACAGAGCCCAGTATTCCATACCATGTGACGTCACGCTGGGTTCCGGTGGGGGGGGTGAAACAGCGGAAAGGGACTCACGGCTTGGGGGGGACGCGGCGCCGGTGCTGTCTGGGTCGTGCGGTTCGTTGTTGTGTTTTCTCCTTATTTGTACCGTTGTTGTTCCTGTTTCCCTCTGTTTGCTGTTCTGTTAAACTGCCCTTATCCCGACCCACCAGTTTCTGCCTCTTTCTTTTCATTCTCCTCCGCACGCCGGCGGGGGGAGGGGCGGCCGCGTGGCACTTTTGTTGCCGGCGGCAGCCGAAACCAAGACATTTTATTTGGCGCCCAAGTGTGGGGCAGGGATAACGGCAGGGCTGAGCAGCGGGTGTTAAAACTGCTTTCTTAGATTTTCTTAAATTTGTTATACGCATTTTTCTGTGTTAGTTAAATAGTCGCCGGTAAAAATGTTTCTGTCTGTGATCAGATGGCTGTGGTTTTTGAATCCATACTTGCACTATGTTTTCCCTGTGGTGCTGTTCATTACCTCGGGGAAAAGGATCAGGGTGATGATTTTGCTATACTGTATGATGTCGACTTATGACATGATAACGTCAATGTTCATGAAATTAGGCTTGTATTTGCATGAGGCACTGCGGTCATTTCCGTACCTCGGATCCTATGTCTTAGAATTTGTGAATAATCAAACCCAGTCTGTGGGGAAAACCGAAGGGGATACCTTCCCCCACTCTTTCGCCCCCCCTCTCTCCTTCAGGCTGGTCCTAACGGCTTTTGAGAACTTCGACTACCTGTGGGATGCTCAGGCCAGCACTCTCCTTTTGTTATGTCTCCTGAATGGGTTGCAGGTTTTGTTTAGGGCTAAACAAGTCGTTAAGAACATTGTGCAGAGACCTGCCCCAGGGCCGGATAGCTGTGAGTGGCTGGGTGTGTGGGACAGCATGGGCAGGTGTCTAGAGCAGTGGGCACCACCGGTGTTTTTTAAACTCACCCCTGAACAAATACAGAATCCAGACAATCTGGTAAAATATCTGAAAAAAGTGTGCTGCCACCCTGGCAACTCGAGAGAGACACAGATCACCGCAATGTGCTGGGGTCTGGCCCACGCCTACCGAGCCCTGTTCAACCTGATTCAGTGCCCTAAAGGGGAAAGGGGGGGAAACGAAGCAGCAGGCACTGCGACTGGCGCTGCCCCCCCAGCCGGCCCTGCAGCCCCTCCAGCCCAGCAGGCAGTCACAGACCCCCCAACCGGCACCACGGCTGCTGCAGCCACTGGCGTTGTCCCGGCTCCCCCGGTGGGCACGGCAGCTGCTGCAGCTCCAGCCACAGGCACAGTGACTGAGCCCAGTGACCAACCTGTCCCAGTAGTAGTCGCCCCCGTAAAACTAAAGAAAGACGCAAAGAGAGCAGATCGCTCCGGGAGGGATGACGATGAGCCAGGGTCATCGCGGGAGATAGAGACAGAGATCATCACACGGTCCCTGTCCCTGGGCGAGCTGCGAGACATGCGGAAACATTGCAGCCGCCACCCTGGTGAGCACATTGTCACCTGGCTGCTGCGGTGCTGGGATAACAGGGCCAGCAGCTTGGAATTAGAGGGCAAGGAAGCCAAGCAGCTGGGATCCCTGGCCAGGGACGGGGACATTGACAAGGCCATTGGGAAGAAGGAACAAGTCCTCAGCCTCTGGAGGAGACTTCTCTCAGGGGTGATCAAGGAGAGATACCCCTTCAGTGACGATTTTGTATGTTATCCTGGCAAATGGACCAATATGGAAAAGGGTATTCAGTACTTGAGGGAATTAGCTGTGCGGGAGCTGGTTTATAATGAACCAGATGATGACCAGTTACCCACCGACGCAGATGAAGTCCAGTGCACAGCATCTATGTGGAGGAAGTTTGTGCGGAGCGCACCCTCCTCATATGCCAACTCACTGGCAGTTGTAAACTGGAAGGGTAAGGAGGCACCAATAGTGGATGAGGTGGCTGTCAGACTCCGCCAGTATGAGGAAAGTCTCTCTTCCTCCCTTGTCTCAGCTGTGGAGAAACTGGCCCGGGAGGTGCGGCAAATCAAAGAGAATATATCCCACTCCCCACCTGTACGGGCCAGTGTCTCAGCTATTAGGGGCAAGCGTTTCTCTGCTCAGGAGAGGGAATACAGAGGCTATACACCCCGGGGCACCCTGTGGTTTTACCTGCGTGACCACGGAGAGGACATGAGGAAGTGGGATGGAAAACCCACCTCAAGTCTAGAGGCACGAGTGCGTGAGTTGTGAGGTAAAACAATCACAAAAGGGGATTCTGTTAGGAAAAATGCCGCTCCAGTTTCCAGCAGCCAGCTCTCCAGACCAGGTAGACAGTTTGACCTTGATTCTGATCCTCTGGAGGGGACCTCCAAGTCATTTTTACAGCAGGTGAGCAGCAAATTCTCTGACGAGGATTAGAGGGGCCCTGCCTCCAGCCAGGTGGAGGAAAGGGACAACCGTGTTTATTGGACGGTGTTGATTCGGTGGCCTGGCACGTCAGATCCACAAGAGTATAAAGATCTAGTGGACACTGGTGCACAGTGTACTTTAATGCCATCAGTGTTCAAAGGGTCAGAGTCCATTTGCATTTCTGGAGTGACAGGGGGGTCCCAAGAGCTGAGTGTATTGGAGGCTGAAGTGAGCCTCACTGGGCAGGACTGGCAGAAGCACCCCATTGTAACTGGCCCCGAGGCTCCGTGCATCCTTGGTATAGACTATCTTAGGAGAGGGTATTTCAAGGACCCAAGAGGGTATCGGTGGGCTTTTGGCATAGCTGCTGTGGAGACGGAAGAAATTAAACAGCTGTCCATTTTGCCTGGTCTCTCGGAGGATCCTTCCGTTGTGGGGTTGCTGAGGATTGAAGAACAACAGGTGCCAATCGTGACCACAACGGTGCACCGGCGACAGTATCGTACCAACCGAGACTCCCTTATCCCCATTCATCAGCTGATCCGCCAGCTGGAGAGTTAAGGAGTGATCACAAAAACTCGCTCACCCTTTAATAGTCCCATATGGCCAGTGAGAAAATCTACTGGAGAGTGGAGACTGACAATAGACTACCATGGCCTGAATGAAGTCACACCACCGCTGAGTGCTGCCGTGCCAGACATGCTAGAACTTCAATATCAGCTGGAGTCAAAGGCAGCCAAGTGGTACGCTACAATTCACATCGCTAATGCATTCTTCTCCATCCCTTTGGCAGCAGAGTGCAGGCCACAGTTTGCTTTCACCTGGAGGGGCATCCAGTACACCTGGAATCGACTGCCCCAGGGGTGCAAACACAGTCCCACCATTTGCCATGGACTAATCCAGACTGCACTGGAAAAAGGTGAAGCTCCAGAACATCTGCAGTACATCGACGACATCATTATATGGGGTGACACAGCGGAGGAAGATTTTGAGAAAGGGGAGAAAATAGTTCAGATCCTTCTGAAAGCCGGTTTCGCCATTAAGCGAAGTAAAGTCAAGGGACCTGCTCAAGACATCCAGTTTTTGGGAATAAAATGGCAGGATGGGCGCCGTCAAATCCCAATGGATGTCATCAACAAAATAGCAGCTATGTCTCCACCAACCAGCAAAAAGGAAGCACAGGCCTTTCTGGGTGTTGTGGGTTTTTGGAGGATGCACATCCCAAATTACAGCCAGATTGTGAGTCCTCTGTACCATGTGACCCGGAAGAAGAATGATTTTGAATGGGGCCCTGAGCAACGACAGGCATTTGAACAGATTAAACGGGAGATAGTTCATGCCGTAGCCCTTGGTCCAGTCCGGTCAGGGCAAGATGTTAAAAAGATGCTCTACACCGCAGCCGGGGAGAATGGCCCAACCTGGAGTCTCTGGCAGAAAGCACCAGGGGAGACTTGAGGTCGACCCCTGGGGTTCTGGAGCCGGGGATACAAAGGATCGGAGGCCCGCTATACTCCCACTGAAAAAGAGATTCTGGCAGCATATGAAGGCGTTCGAGCTGCTTCAGAAGTGGTCAGCACTGAAGCACAGCTCCTCCTAGCACCCCGACTGCTGGTCCTGGGCTGGATGTTCAAAGAGAGGGTCCCCTCTACGCATCATGCCACCGATGCTACGTGGAGTAAGTGGGTCGCGCTGATCACCCAGCGCGCCCGAATGGGAAACCCCAGTCGCCCAGGAATTCTGGAGGTAATCATGGACTGGCCAGAAGGCAAAGATTTTGGAGCATCGCCAGAGGAGGAGGTGACACGTGCTGAAGAGGCCCCACTGTATAACCAGCTGCCAGAAGATAAGAAACAGTATGCCCTGTTCACGGATGGGTCCTGTCGCATTGTGGGGAAGCAGCGGAGGTGGAAGGCTGCTGTATGGAGCCCTACACGACAAGTCGCGGAAACGGCCGAGGGAGAAGGTGAGTTGAGCCAGTTTGCAGAGGTGAAAGCCATCCAGCTGGCTTTAGACATTGCCAGTCGAGAGAAGTGGCCAGTGCTCTATCTTTACACCGACTCTTGGATGGTGGCCAATGCCTTGTGGGGGTGGCTGCAGCAATGGAAGAACAACAACTGGCAGCGCAGAGGCAAACCTATCTGGGCTGCCCCATTGTGGCAAGATATTGCTGCCCGGTTAGAGCAGTTGGCTGTAAAAGTCCGTCACGTGGACGCCCACGTCCCTAAGAGTCGGGCCACTGAAGAACATCAAAACAACCACCAGGTAGATCAGGCTGCTAAGATTGAAGTGGCTCAGGGGGATCTGGACTGGCAACATAAGGGTGAACTCTTTATAGCTCGGTGGGCCCATGACACCTCGGGCCACCAAGGAAGAGACGCGACATACCGATGGGCTCGTGACCGAGGGGTGGACTTGACCATGGACACTATTGCACAGGTCATCCATGAATGTGAGACATGCGCTGCAATCAAGCAAGCCAAGCGTGTAAAGCCTCAGTGGTACGGAGGACGATGGCTAAAATATAAATATGGGGAGGCTTGGCAGATTGACTACATCACACTGCTACAAACCCGCCAAGGCAAGCGCTATGTGCTCACAATGGTGGAGGCCACCACCGGATGGCTGGAAACCTACCCTGTGCCCCATGCCACCGCCCGGAATACCATCCTGGGCCTGGAAAAACAAGTCCTGTGGCGAAATGGCACTCCTGAGAGAATTGAGTCGGACAACGGGACTCACTTTCGCAACAGCCTCATAGACACCTGGGCCAAAGAACACGGTATCGAGTGGGTGTATCACATCCCCTACCATGCACCAGCCTCTGGAAAGATTGAACGTTACAATGGGCTGCTAAAAACCACTTTGAGGGCAATGGGGGGTGGGACTTTCAAAAATTGGGATACCCATTTAGCAAAGGCCACCTGGTTGGTTAACACCAGAGGGTCCACCAACAGGGCTGGTCCTGCCCAGTCAAAACCTCAGCGCCCCGTAGAAGGGGATAAAGTCCCTGTAGTGCACATGCGGAACATGTTAGGGAAGACGGTTTGGGTTAGTCCTGCCTCGGGCAAAGGCAAGCCCGTCCGCGGGATTGCTTTTGCTCAAGGACCTGGGTGTACCTGGTGGGTAATGCGGAAGGATGGGGAAGTCCAATGTGTACCTCATGGGGATTTAATTTTGGGCGAGAATAGTCCATAAATAAATTGTATAAAGTTAATTGTTAAATAACCCTGTCACTGTCTGTTATCACTGTTATAATTGTTATATTTTGTACCAGTAGTAGCATAGTAAGAATCGTCCAGATTAAAGAAGGATGGACTTTTTCGATGAAAACCTAGCAGAGCACAGCGATGATGGAACTGGACCTGGTTTTTCAACAACTGGCACCCAACAACTTCATCAAGATCAACATCTCCTGCAGACTGTGGGCACGGGCCGCACCAGATACATCAGCCGTGAGCTCCGGATGCAGCAAGTGACCGCCCATCACCACACATCACCTCTCCTGCCACGGAAGACCATTACGACAGATGGAGCCTGAAGTCATGGATTAAATGAACTCAAGGGACACTTTAGAGTGATGATCCATAGACTAAGGGAATGATATCTGGAGACAGGAGAAGTGGTGGTGATCAACTGGACAATGGGGGACCTGTGCATGACGTAGATGGTATGGAATAAGGGGTGGATAATGTCCTGGGTTTGGCCAGGACAGGGTTAATTTTCACCGGACTCCAGGAAGGGGCACAGCTGGGGGGTGGGGGCTGACCCCACCTGGCCAAACAGAGCCCGGTATTCCATACCATGTGACGTCACGCTGGGTTCCGGTGGGGGGGGTGAAACAGCAGAAAGGGACTCACGGCTTGGGGGGGACGCGGCGCCGGTGCTGTCTGGGTCGTGCGGTTCGTTGTTGTGTTTTCTCCTTATTTGTACCGTTGTTGTTCCTGTTTCCCTCTGTTTGCTGTTCTGTTAAACTGCCCTTATCCCGACCCACCAGTTTCTGCCTCTTTCTTTTCATTCTCCTCCGCACGCCGGCGGGGGGAGGGGCGGCCGCGTGGCACTTTTGTTGCCGGTGGCAGCCGAAACCAAGACAGCAATAAAGCTGATAACATACTGATTTTTTTAGTTGTTGCTAGGATTTTTCAGCTTCTCATTCTGCCCTGGCCTGCCAAGTGCACAGGAAGCTGGGAGGGGACACAGCTAGGACAGCTAATCCAAACTGGCCAAAGGGATATTCTATTCCATATAATGTCATACTCAGTATATAAGCTGGGGGAAGTTGGCTGGGGGGCAGTGATCATTGCTCAGGGACAGGCTGGGTATCATTTACTGGGTGGTGAGCAATTGCATTTGTATATCACTTGTAGTGTATATATATTGTTATTGATATTATTATTATTATCTCTTATTTTGCTATACTTATTAAACTATATTTTTCTCAACCCATGAGTTGTTTTACTTTTTCCCATTCTCCTCCCCATCCCATGGGGGCAAGGGAGTGAACAAGTGGCTGTCTGGCGCTTAGTTGCTGGCTGGGGTTAAACCACAACAATGGATAGGCCCAAGGGCTACCGAAGGAGCTATTTCCCATTTGATATGTTCAAAGGCTTGTTGTTGCTCAAGGCACTGCTCAGAATAGTTCTTCTTTCAGGTTACTCACAAGCTGACTTTAACCTGGAATATGCATTCTCCAGAATCCCACAAGGCTTGGAAAGCTTGTGTTTCCTTCTTGTTAGTTGGTGGAGACATAGTTGCTATTTTGTTGATCACATCCGTTGGGATTTCACAGAGTCCATACTGTAATTTTGTTGCCAAGAACTGAATCTCCTGTGCAGGTCCCTTGACCTTGCTTTTCTTTATGGTGAAACCAGCTTTCAGAAGAATCTGAATTACTCTTTTTTTTCTTTCTAAAACATTTTTTCTGCTTTGTTGCCCCACATGATCAGGTCATTGATGTATTGTAGATGTTCTGGAGCTTCACCCTTTTCCAGTGCAGTCTGGATTAGTCCATGACAAATGGTAGGGCTGTGCTTCCACCCCTGGGGCAGTTGATTCGAGGTGTACTGGACACGCCTCCAAGTAAAAGCAAACTGTGGCCTGCACTCTGCTGCCAAAGGGATGGAGAAAAACTCATTGGCAATGTCACTTGTAGAATACCACTTGGCTGCCTTGGACTCCAGTTCATGCTGGAGCTCTAACAAGTCTGGTACAGCAGCACTCAGTGGTGGCATCACTTTGTTCAGGCCACGATAGTCTACTGTTAACCTCCACCCTCCATCAGGTTTTTGCACTGGCCATATGGGACTGTTAAAAGGTGAGTGAGTCTTGCTGATTGCTCCTTGGCTCTCCAGTTGATGAGTCAGCTCATGCATGGGAGCCAGGGAATCTCGGTTTGTGTGATACTGCTGCCAGTGCACCGTCCTGGTAGCAATTAGCACCTGCTGTTCTTCAACTCACAGCAATCCCACAACAAAGGGATATTCCGAGAGGCCAGGCAGGGTAGAGAGCTCTTTGATCTTCACTGTGTTCACAGCGGCCACACCAAACGCCCATCGGTATCCCTTTGGGTCCTTGAAGTACCCTCTCCTGAGGTAATCTATGCCAAGGATACAAGGGGCCTCTGGGCCTGTCACAATGTGGTGCTTTTCCCACTTGTCCCCTGACAAGCTCACCTCAGCCTCCAGTACAAACCATTCTTGGCATCCCCCTGTCACTCCAGAGATCCAGATGGTTTCTGTGCGCCTATACCCTGGTGGCACCAGTGTACACTGTGCACCAGCTTCTACCAAAGCCTTGTACTTCTGTGGGTCTGATGTGCCAGGCCATCGAATCCACACAGTCCAGTATACCCGGTCATCCCTTTCCTCCTCCTGGCTGAAGGCAGGGACCCTCTATTCTTGTTCCTGGTCAGAATATTTGTTGTCTGACCCTTGCGGTGGCAGACCAGAAGTCCCCTCACCAGGATCAAGGGAGGTGATTTCAGTTCTTCTGTGTCTGGGAGATCGCTGATGGCCTTCTTGTGTCTCAACAGCAACTACACTGACAGGCTTCTTGGGTTGCCCCTTCTTAACAGATCTCTTCCCTCTCAGTTCGCGTACATGGGCTTCCGGCCTAAAGGTGGGTTCATCATCCCACTTCCTCATATCCTTCCCCTGGTCACGCAGAAAGAACTGGAGTGCACCACGCAGCATGTGCCTGGGGTTCCCTTGCCCTCTGACCAGGGCAGGAGAGGACTGTTTTCTTGGGGCGCCCCTGACAACCAAGACACTGTCCTGTAGGGATGAGGAGGGACAGAGATTTTCTTCAAAGTTTTGGAGCCAAGAAGACACTCTCTCCGCATTTGGTGTATCCGTATCCGGGCAGTATGTTGCTGCCAAGCTGTTAGAATATGATGCCGGGGCACTTTGAATCACCTTCCTCCACATGGCCTGCGTACACAGGACATCCTCTGGATCTTTGGAGACCTCATCATCATCAAGATCACTGTAGATGACTTCCAGCACTGCTAATTCTCTCAGGTACTGGATACCTTCTTCAGCGGTCATCCACCATCCTGGGGAGTTCACAAGATCTTCCTTGAATGGGTGTCTTGCCCTCACACTTGAGAGAAGTTGTCTCCAGAGACTGCAAATTGCTGCCTCTTTTCCAAGTCCTATCTCAATTCCCCAGTTTCTAGCAAGGGATCCTAGCTGTTGGGCTTCCCTACCTTCAAATTGTTGACTGTCGGTCCTGTTATCCCAGCATCAGAGCAGCCAGGCAGCAATCCGCTCACCTACTTGGCGGCTGTAATCTTTCTGCATGTTTCGGAAGTTCTGCTGAGGTCAGCGACCAGGTAATTTCTGCTTCCTGTTTGAATTCTTTCACTCTTTCCTCCACGTCCCTTGTCAAAGGACCAGCTTTTTGATCAAACCCTTCCTCTTCTTCCTCCTCCCTTACTAACTCATGATATGGACCTGTTGATCTCCTCACCTGCTGTTTCTTTTTCACTACCAAGGCAATTATTGTAGTTGTTGTTGTCTGGGTCCCTATCTCAGCCATGGTGTCCTCAGATGAAGTTTGCGTCCCTATCTCTACTATCATGTCCTCAGATGTAGATTGCATCCCAGTCTCAGTCATGGCATTCACAGAGGTGGTTTGGGTTCCTCCCTTAACCACATTCCTCTGAGAGTGCTGGACTGTGGCTCAGTAGGCACAGGCCAAGCCCCGGTACAGTGCTAGAAGCTGCTGGTTTTCATTGGGGTAAACAAGGCACCCTTCTGTCAGGTGGCGCGTCAGTTTGCCAGGATTGCTTGCCTGTTCAGGTGTAAAATCCCAGACTATGGGAGGTGATAACTGCCCTAGGCACCTGCCCAAATCCTTCCACACACCCTGCCACCCAGGGACCGGCCACCTCAGGGCACATTTCAGTATCGCCTCACCCAAAAGTTGTCTTCTCTTACACCAGGACGACACCAGATTCCGCAAACCCCATAATATGCTCACAGTATTAATTAGTAGTGTCAAACAGCTCATGTAAGGGTGAACAAGGACCTTGGGAGCCTGTGCAATAAAACCACCCATATCAATACTGAATGGGGAGAGGGAGGTGTATTCCCTCATCCTCTCCACAAGATAGGCCAGCAGTAAGGCACAGTAAGGCCATCAATGCCAGGGCAAAGGACATAGTCATTGTCTGTACTAACAAGTTCACAAGCTCAGCAAAATAAAGAGATAAGCAGTGCAGCCAGCAAACTCTGTGACCTGCACAGAAGCCTGGGAAGCAGGTCTTCAGTATGCATAGTGGTTGTTCTGGAAGACAAACGTCATAAAAATGAATGCTCTCCATTTCCTTTTCCTTTCTCTGAGCTTTTATTTCTGAGCAGATGTCACATGGTATGGAATATCCCTTTGGTCACTTTTGGATCAGTTTTCTGGACTATGTCCACTCCCAAAATTCTGCCCACCCCCAGCCTACTGGTGAGAGGAGAGGTGGGAAATGTTGGAGAGACAGCCTTGATGCTGCGTGAGCACTGCTCAGCAGTAGCCAAAGCACTGGTGTGTTATCAACACCTTTCCAGCTACCAATACAAAGCATAGCACTATGAGGGCTGCTATGGGGAAAATTAACTCCATCTCAGCCAGACCCAATGCAACCTGTCACAACAGGAAGCTTTTAACCTTTTCTCCATCTAGTATTCTAACAGATCTAGCCTGGACCAGGCCTTGTCAGGATGATGCCCCTCAAGTGTTCACAAGACAAGTGGCTTCTGCCAAATTAACAGCCCAGTTTCTCACATCCCCTTTCCCCAGGGCTCATAGCATGTTTTTCAGGAGTCCATTATACAGTTCTACCTTTCCTGAGGTCAGGAAATAATAGGGGATATTGTATATCTAGTCAATTCCATGTTCATCTCTCTATAACTTTACAATTTCCTTTCTGAAATGAGAGACACTTTCAGACTCAATTCTTTCAGGTTTTACTGGGTCTGGCTGTTAATTTTCTTCATAGCAGCCTGTGTGGTGCTGTGTTTTGGATCTGTGACTAAAACAGTGTTGATAACACACCAATGGTTTTGCAATTGGTGAACAGCACTTACGATCCATCAAGGCTTTCTCTGTTTCTCACTCTACCTCCCCAGCTAGTAGTCTAGGGAGTTGGCAAGAGTTTGAAGGGACACAACCAGATCAGCTGACTTCAGTTGACCAAAGGGATATTCCATACTGTATAACGTCTTGCTCAGCAATAAAACTGGGGAGGACTTTTTCTTAAATAGCTGTTGCTCGGAGACTGGCTGGGCTGGTGGGAGGTGGTGAGTGACAGCTTTTGCATCACTTGTCTTTTTTCCTTTTTTTTCCACTTCACTTATTAAACTGTCTTTATCTTGACCCATGAGTTTTTCTTGCTTTTGCCCTTCTGATTCTCTGCTTCATCACACCGCAGGGGAATGAGCAAGCCACTGGGTGGGTTCTTAGCTGCCTGTCAGGGTCAACCTACCACACAGGTGTATCAAGTCTCCACAAAACTTGTTTTTAGAGATATACTATCATGTTTTTAGCAGTGGCATGGACTACTAGATAAGTCTCCAGCCAGCCTGTAGTAATTTCTACCATTGTTAGGACATATCAATGCCCCCTGCTAGTCCTGCACAAAGCTCTAATTTAGTCTACTTGCTATGTATCTCCAGATTGGTAGTTATGTATCTCCAGACTGGTAGTTTAAATGTTGTATTTCATGCTTCAATATTTTTCATTGTTCAGCTTTTTTCACTAATACACAAATTTCACAGTCCTTCATTATTTGTATAATGGGATCCTGAAACAAGTCCATCCCTCAGTCTCTTGCCCAGCGACAGGTGGCATCTCATCCTGATGTTTCATGAGACCATCAAGCTACAAATATTTCCCCTCTAAGTTCCCAGTACAGGTTTTTGTTGATTGTGGCAATCTGAGCAGCTTGGTCCACTTGATAGTTGCTGGCTTGTTCATTGGTGGCCATTCCTTTTGGGATATGGGCATTGACATGTCATACTCGCACAGTGAGTTTTTCCAAATGCTGTATGATGTTTTTCCATGTGTTACCATTCAACAGGCTTTTGTCATTTCTGACAATTCTCATTTCCACTGTGTGAGCCAGCCCCAGAAGGCACTGGCCACCATCCAAGAATCAGTATGCAGGTATAACCTGGGTCATTTCCTCTATAATTGCTACATCGATGGCCAGTCTTATGGCTTGAACCTGTGCAAACTGACTCAATTGTTCTTCATCTTCATCTGTTTCTACCACCTGCTGGATAGGATTCAAAATGGCAGCTTTCCATTTTCGCTGATTGCCAATAATTCAACAAGAACTGCCAGTAAACAGGGCATGTTTAACATCTTTGTCAGCGACATGGAGAGTGGGACTGAGTGCACCCTAAGCAAGTTTGCTGATGACACTGTGTGGTGCAGTCGACACACTGGAGGGAAGGGATGCCATCCAGAGGGACCTGGACAGGCTTGAGAGGTGGGCCTGTGTGAACCTCATGAAGTGGGCTGGATGAGTGGTCGGTGAAGTGGATTGAGAACTGGCTGAATGGCAGAACTCAGAGGGTTGTCATCAGCGGCTCTGAGTCTAGTTGGAGGCTGGTAACTAGTGGTGTCCCCCAGGGGTCAGTACTGGGCCCAGTCTTGTTTAACTTCTTCATCAACGACCTGGATGAAGAGTTAGAATGTACCCTCAGTAAGTTTGCTGATGACACCAAACTGGGAGGAGTGGTGGATACACCAGAAGGCTGTGCTGCCATTCAGCGAGACCTGGATAGGCTGGAAAGCTGGGCAGAGGGGAACCTGATGAGGTTCAACAAAGGCAAATGCAGGGTCCTGCACCTGGGGAGGAATAACCCCATGCACCAGTACAGGCTTGGGACGGACCTGCTGGAGAGCAGCTCTGCGGAGAGGGACCTGGGTGTCCTGGTGGACGACAGGTTAACCATGAGCCAGCAGTGTGCCCTGGCTGCCAAGAAAGCCAATGGGATCCTGGGGTGCACCAAGAAGAGTGTGGCCAGCAGGATGAGGGAGGTTCTCCTTCTCCTCTACACTGCCCTAGTGAGGCCCCATCTGGAGTACTCTGTCCAGTTCTGGGCTCCCCACTTCAAGAAAGATGAAAAGCTACTGGAGAGAGTCCAGCGGAGGGCTACGAGGATTGTGAGGGGACTGGAGCATCTCCCCTACGAGGAGAGGCTGAGGGAGCTGGGCTTGTTCAGCCTGAAGAAGAGAAGGCTGCGAGGGGACCTTATAAATGCTTATAAATATCTGAAGGGTGGGTGTCAGGAGGATGGGGCCAAGCTCTTCTCAGTAGTGCCCAGCGACAGAACAAGGGGCAATGGGCACAAATTGAAGCACAGGAAGTTCCATCTGAACATGAGGAAGAACTTCTTCCCTCTGAGGGTGACGGAGCACTGGAACAGGCTGCCCAGGGAGGTTGTGGAGTCTCCTTCTCTGAAGATATTCAAGACCCGCCTGGACAAGGTCCTGTGCAGCCTGCTGTAGGTAACCCTGCTTCAGCAGGAGGGTTGGACTAGATGACCCACAGAGGTCCCTTCCAACCCCTACTATTCTGCGATTCTGTGAAGTTCAGCAAGGCCAAGTGCAAGGTCCTGCACAGGGGTTGGGGCAATCCCAAGCACAAATACAGGATGGGCAGAATGGATTGAGAGCAGCCCTGAAGAGAAGGATTTTGGGGTACTGATTGATGAGAAGCTCAACATGACCCAGAAATGTGCGCTTGCAGCCCAGAAAGCCAACAGTATCCTTGGCTGCATCAGAAGAAGTGTGGCCAGCAGGTCAAGAGAGGTGATTCTGCTCCTTTGCTCTGGTGAGACCCCACCTAGAGTACTGCATCCAGAATGAGGGCATTTCTCCTTTCAGCATCCAGTGAAAAACCAGCAGCTGAGGGGCCAGCATCATTTGTGATTCCATCCTCATCACTTCAGATGCTGCCCAGATTCCCTCATAGGCAGCTAATATTTCTTTTTCTATTGGGATATAGTTTTCCTCACATCCTCAGTAGCCTCAGCTCCAGAATCCAAGGGGTCTTCCTCTGGTCTCTCCTAGTGCTTTCTACTGTAAGTGTCATTGGACTGATTGGTCCCTTGCTTATGTATAATAGTACATTTCACACATTTGGACTGGTTCTGATGAGGTCTAGGGCAACTGCATCTACTGCTGCTCGTTTTACCTAGTCAAAGGCTCTTTGTTGCTTGGGTGCCCACTCAAATTAATTAATTTTCCTCTTGTCACAGGCAAAACAGTCTCACCTTGGATAATTTAACTTAATTTATTGCAATTTAATATAAATTTTTAATTTCTAATAGGGTTATTGAGAAAAAAGGCAATTAAACAAACACTTAGGGAAACACCTTTTCTCCTCCTTCTCCATGTTCAGCTTCAGTGAAACACCTTGTATTGGCAGCCTTGGGGAAGGCATTGTATTTTAAGAGTTTGTGATCTTTAACAGGACATCTCTATTGGGCCTTGTATTAAGGCTTGAGAAGCACACAGGTTAGCTTGAGTAGCTGCTGTATGGGAACCTGCTGGAATGCCCTGGGCCGGCCTATGCTGTGTGCTGGTGGATGTTATGAAAGAGATAACATTTCAACCTGTCAGGAAACTTTCTATTAGCTGAACATCTTATTAATGTAATCTGTAACTTATAGTGTCTTTAAGAAAGTTAAAGTGTATGTGGATCAAGGGGTGCAATGTAGTAATCCTGACTGGAACACCATTGTACATCAAGGACTGATCCACATAACAGTTAACCTGAGTAGGCCCAAGCCTGTCTTGTGGTATTGGGTCTGGCTGGGATGGAGTTAACTTTCCCCATAGCAGCCCTCATAATTCTGTGCTTTGTATTGGTAGCTGGAAAGGTGATGATAACATACCAGTGCTTTGGCTACTGCTGAGCAGTGCTCCCACAGCATCAAGGCTGTCTCTCCAACATTCCCCCCCTTACCAGTAGGCTGCGTGCGCAAGATCTTGGAAGGGGACATAGCCAGGACAGCTGACCCAAGCTGACCAAAGAGATATTCCATACCATATGACATCTGTTCAGAAATAAAAGCTCAGAGAAAGGGGGGGGGGGGGGGGGGGGTGTCATTCGTTATTACAGAGTTTGTCTTCCAGCATAACTGTTATACATAATGAAGAACTGGACATCGCCTGCTAATGGGAAGTAGAGAATAAATCTTTTGCTATCCTTTGCTTCCACATGCAATCTTCGCTTTTGCTTTATTAAGCTTCCTTTATCTTGACCCACGAGTTCTTTTCCATCTTATTTTCTCCCCGCCCTATCCTGCTGAGGAGGGGAGTGACGGAGCAGCTTGGTGGGCACCTGGCATCCAGCCAAGGTCAACCAACCCCCCCCCACACACATACTTGTGTCACACAAATTCCTCGGCCCCAGGATAAACGTAACCAGCTCATTGTAACAGAGTAGCCTGAAGGCAGCTCCTACTTGGTACCTGTGATTACGCCACCTGCGTGGCCTTGCCTCTATCAAAAGATGCAGGAAGGCAATCTTACACGAACGTCCTTTCTGTTTGACAGTAGAAATGAAGAATAGAGTTCCACAGACAGAATCTGTGCAGTGTGCCATGGGAAAATCTATTAGGGCTCTGTCCAATACTGCACAAACACAGGGTTCCTGGCATCTGAAAGGACATAAGATTTACTCACTTTCTATATTTCTTTTTGTATGCTATCCTATTAAAACAGCTGTTTTATTAAGCCATTTGTTTTCAGGCCTTTCTTACTGAGATCTAGAAAGAACCCTGCACCATCTCTCCCTCTCTCAATCTCTCATACTGCCCCTCCTCCAGTGCAGAACACACCTCTCTTCCCCTCTGTTGTGGTTTTGCCTCAATTTGCAAGAAAGAACCACGCAGTTATGTTACCAGAAAGCGGCAAAATAATTCACGCTCTAAAACTTAATTTTGAAGTTTTAGAAAGCAGGCATTCTTTATTGCAGCAGGTATGCAGAAAAAGGCATCTTTCAGATCTATAACTGTAAACCATTCTTGTCTTTCACTTATCATGGTCAATAAAGTGTATGGGTTCGCAACTACTGGATTAATACCTTGAACAATTTGATTAATAAACCTTAAATCCCGGACCAATTGATAACTTTTCCCCATCTGCCTTTTTAACTGGCAAGATGGGGGTGTTATATTCTGATTCACATTCTCTCAACAAACCATATTTCACAAATTTTTCAGTAATTGGCATTAACCCAATTCTAGCTTCTAGTTTCAAAGGATATTGGTTTTGCTTTACCGGCCTGGCTCCTGCTTTGAGTTCAGTTTTTACCGGTTCAGCATTCTTAGCCTTACCAGGGACTTCTCCGGCCCATACAAGGGGTATTACTGCGTTTGCCACTTCTGTTGGAATGCCGGTTTCTGAAGTTTTGTCTTCCTGCAACAGGAACACAGTTGCTCGTACAAGCTTAGATTCAGGAATTAACACATCAACTTTCTCAATACTGGGCTAAAATTTTGTCTCTTACACTTTTCTAACTGTCTACAAAACAGCATCTATTGTAACAGCATATCATAATTCTTAGTTCCTTTTTTTTTTTAGGCTATTTCTCACCATCGTCCAAATCATACATCATTCACCAAACATTACAGAACAAATCAACATATGACTCTTCATTGGCCACCAATGATTAGAATATTCAATTAATTGCTTCCTTGTGAGGGGATCACCTCCCTCCGAAGCCCATGTTACAATAAAATAACCTTTCAACTTCTCCACCGATCGGTTAACAACACACACACATATCCTAGAGGGGATCTTTTTTAAAATCCCTCTGTCTACAAACTGTGTGTCACTTAAGTACAATATATACAACATGCAACCAAACTACCTCAACCAGTATGTTTATATATATATGCACATAGAGCTCATTCAAAACAATATATACAGTATATAATATATACCCCAAAACCAGAGTCCCAAAATGATCGATTAATGCCAAATAACCAGAGAACTTGTAACCCCACAATACATACCAACTTGTAAGTATCCCAAAACAAATTCCCAAATTCCCAATTCAGTTCCTAAATTGTGCCAATTTCTCTTTAAACAAACCAAACCCCATACATGAATAAGCTGTTTTCGAGTGAAGGGGGGGTGTCTCCCCCTACTTTTCCAATGTTTCAATATATATCCTGGGGGAGACTTCTTCAAAATTCCTCCCCCCGTGGGAAGATCCTGCACCCATACTCAAGAGATTATAAACTGCAACCCCGATAAATCAAAGTCCAAATACAACAGTCCCAAGTCAAAAACTGGAAATAATCAATACCTGCAGAACTTACCAAACTGAAAAGCACAAAAGCAGTCACTTAATCCAGACAAATCCATTTGATCACAGAAACCAGATCACACAATTACAAACACCATGACAACAAACACACAAAACCACACAATTATAGTCACAACAGCACATCCGCTACATGTTACATTTGTTACATTTACAGCTATCAGTTACTCTCTCACTCCTTCCTCCTCCCTGGTGGGATGGGGAGGAGAATCCGAAGGAAAAAAAGGCAAAAACTCGTGGGTTGGGATAAGAACAGTTTAACAGAATGGCAAAGGGAGAAGAAAAAAACAATCAATAATACTGATAAAAAGCATATACAACATGCAGTGTTCTCACCACCCAATGCTCAGCTTGCTCCAGAGTAGCAAAAGCCTCCCTTTCAGCCAGCTCCCCACTTAAATACTGAGCATGACAACACATGGTAGAGAATATCCCATTTGATTGGCTGTTTGGGTCAGCCCAACTAGCTTATTGTGAAAATTAACTCTATCCCAGCTGAACCCAGGACACCCTTATTCTAGCATCATCTTCCTTCTTTTCGCTATGCGTTACACTCCATCCCTTTGGTGAGGCAATGTGAGGTGCAGGAGGTTGGGATCAGTGCATAACGGTTTCTTTCTGTCACTCTTTGCTTCTTACTTGTTTTCCTCCACTGATCCTTGCTTCTTACTGCTCCTCTGTGCCAGGATAGTTTCCTGCATGGGCTGCAGTCCCTTCAGGGCTGTACCTCCTCTGGCATGGAGTGTCTCCTTCCAAAAGTTAATCTCAAACTGTGTCCCCAACAATGTCTTCTTCTATGTGTATCCTGCGCTTCCTCCTCTGTTTTCTCCTCATGTGTCTCTTCACATATCTCCTCACATATTTCCCTTTTGTGTGTCCTCTCACACATCTCCTTTTGAGCGTCCTGCCCCTGCTGGCTACTACTTTATTAAAAATGCTTGAGCAGAGGCACCATATGCTCCTCTGACTGGTTCAAGTTTTATGTTACAGTGGGCTGTTTCCATCAGTTTCAGATCCATCTGGAACCAGTTGTGACTGGCACAGGGCAGTTCATAGCCTCCTCCCACAGAGGTCACCCGTGTAGCCTCCTGCTACCAAAACCCTGCAATTTATGCCTGATACACCTGGTGACTTGGTACAGTGGGTTCATAACATAGGCATGTGCCTTTGCCAAAACCCCACCATTCCAAAAAACCCCTATGTTTCCTTTTTACTGATTAATGGCACCATTGCCACAATCTTGTCAGTCATGTGAGTAGGAATGCGATGGTGCCCATCTTGCCATTTGACAACCAGAAACTGTGTTTCTTATGCAGATTCCTTCACTTTATGTCTCTTGCTTGCAAATTCTGCATTGAGTAAAATTCCAGTTTGCCTTTGTCATACTTGTAAACTGTTTCTGATTTACATCTGTTATGCACCACTTGGGTGATGTTTCCCCATACTACGATGTCATTAATGTACTGTAAGTGATCTGGGGAATTGGCCTCCTCCAAAACCTTTTGTATAAGCCTGTGACAGATGGTGGGGCTATGCTTCCATCTTTGTGGCAGATGGTTCCAAGAGTATTGTACTCCTGGAAGTAAGTCCTGTACTCCAGCCAGTAAGTCAGCTTCATTGGGGGCCTAACTTAAATGCCTCTTTGGAAATGCACACAACATGGGAAATAAACAAGAGAAGTTAGAGACGTGTGCACACCTGCAGGGCTATGATCTCATGGAGACATGGTGGGATGACTCCTATGACTGAAGTGTTGGAATGGAAGGATACAGACTCTTTAGGAAGGACAGGTATGGGAAACGAGGAGGGAGTTTCACCCTCTATGTCGAAGATCAGCTGGAGTGCAGGGAGCTCCACCTGGGGATGGATGAGGAGTGGACTGAGAGCTTATGGGTCAGGATTAAAGGCAGGGCAGGGACTGGTGACATTATAGGGGGGATCTGCTACAGGCCACCTGACCAGGAAGGCCAAGCTGATGAGACCCTCCATAGGCAGATAGGAGCAGCCTCACGTTTACAAGCCCTGGTCCTTGTGGGGGACTTCAACCACCCTGACATCTGTTGGAGGGACAACACAGCAGGGCATAAGCAATCCAGGAGGTTCCTGGAATGCACTGATGACAACTTCCTTCTCCAAGTGATAGAGGAGCCCAAGAGGAGAGGTGCTATGCTGGACCTTGTTCTCACCAAGAAGGAGGGGCTGGTGGGGAATGTGAAAGTCAAGGGCAGCCTTGGCTGCAGTGACCATGAAATGATGGAGTTCAAGATCCTTAGGGCAGCAAGGAGGGCTCACAGCAAGCTCACTGCCCTGGACTTCAGGAGAGCAGATTGGCCTCTTCAGGGACTTGCTTGGTAGAGTACCATGGGATAAGGTCCTGGAGGGAGGAGGGGCCCAAGAAAGCTGGTTGATATTCAAGGATCATCTCCTCCAAGCTCAGGAGCGATGCATCCCGACCAAGAGGAAGTCAGGCAAAAATGCCAGGAGGCCTGCATTGGATGAAGAAGGAGCTCCTGGCCTAACTCAAGCACAAAAAGGAAGCCTACAGAGGGTGGAAGCAAGGACAGGTAGACTGGGAGGAATACAGAGAAATTGTCTGAGCAACCAGGGATCAGGTTAGGAAAGCTAAAGCCCTGATAGTATTAAATCTGGCCATGGACATCAAGGGCAACAAGAAAAGCTTCTAGAGGTACATCGGTGATAAAAGGAAGACTAGGGAAAATGTGGGCAATCTCCGGAAGGAAAGGGGAGACCTGGTTACCTGGGATATGGAGAAGGCTGAGGTACTCAACGACTTTTTTGCCTCAGTCTTCATCGGCAAGTGCTCCAGCCACACCGCCCAAGTCGCAAACGGCGAAGGCAGGGACTGGGAGAATGAAGAACCATCCACCATAGGAGAATATCAGGTTCAAGACCACCTAAGGAACCTGAAGGTGCACAAGTCATAGAATCATAGAATCATAGAAAGTTTTGGGTTGGAAGGGACCCCTAGAGGTCATCTAGTCCAACCCCCCCGCAGCGAGCAGGGACACCACTAACTAGATCAGGTTGCTCAGAGCCCTGTCCAACCTGGTCTTGAATGTTTCCAGGGATGGGGCCTCCACTACCTCTCTGGGCAACCCGTTCCAGTGTTTCACAACCCTCATTGTAAAGAATTTCTTCCTTATATCCAGCCTTAACCTACCCTGTTTTAGTTTAAAACCATTACCCCTCGTCCTGTCACTGCTGTCTCTACTAAAAAGATTGTCCCCATCTTTCCTATAGGCTCCCTTTAAGTACTGAAATGCTGCAATCAGGTCTCCCTGCAGCAGGATGGGACCTGGTGAGGTGTGCATCCGCAGGTCCTGAGGGAACTGGCAGATGAAGTTGCTAAGCCACTCTCCATCATATTTGAGAAGTCGTGGCAGTCCTGTGAAGTTCCCACTGACTGGAAAAGGGGAAACATCACTCCCATTTTCAAAAAGGGTAAAAAGGAAGACTCGGGGAGCTACAGGCTAGTCAGTCTCACCTCTGTGCCCGGCAAGATCATGGAGCAGGTCCTCCTGGAAATTATGCTAAGGCACACAGAAAATAAGGAGGTAATTGGTGATAGCCAACATGGCTTCACTAAGGGCAAATCATGCCTGACAGATTTAGTGGCCTTCTACGACAGGGTTACAGCACTGGTGGATAAGGGAAGAAAAACTGATGTCATCTACCTGGACTTGAGCAAAGCATTTGACAGTGTCCCGCACAACATCCTTGTCTCTAAATTGGGGAGACATGGATTTGACAGATAGACCACTCAGTGAATAAGGAGTTGGCTGGATGGTCGCACTCAAAGAGTTGCTCTCAATGGCTTGATGTCCAAGTGGAGATGAGCGACATCCCTGGAAACATTGAAGGTCAGGCTGGACGGGGCTCTGAGCAACCTGATCTAGTTGACGATGTCCCTGCTCATTGCAGGGGGGTTGGACTAGATGACCTTCAAAGGTCACCTCCAATTCAAACTATTCTATGATTCTATGATCCATCAGGCTCCATGTCCAAGCGGAGACCAGTGATGAGTGACATTCCTCAGGGGTCAGTATTGGGACTGGTGCTGTTTAACATCTTTGTCAGCAACATGGAGAGTGGGACTGAGTGCACCCTCAGCAGGTTTGCCGATGACACCAAGCTGTATGGTGCAGTCAACATTCTGGAGGGAAGGGATGCCATCCAGAGGGACCTTGACAGGCTAGAGAGGTGGGCCTGTGTGGATCTCATGAAGTTCAACAAGGTGCAAGGTCCTGCACGTGGGTCAGGGCAATCCCAAGCACAAATGCAGGATGGGCAGAGAATGGATTGAGAGCAACCCTGAGGAGAAGGACTTGGGGGTTCTGGTTGATGAGAAGATCACCATGACCTGACAATGTGTGCTTGCAGCCCAGAAGGCCAACCACATCCTTAGCTGCATCAAGAGAAGTGTGGCCAGCAGGTCAAGGGAGGTGATTCTCCCCCTCTACTCTGCTCTGGTGAGACCCCACCTGGAGTACTGCCTCCAGCTCTGGAGCCCTCAGCACAGGAAAGACAGGGACCTGTTGGAGTGGGTCCAAAGGAAGGCCACAAAAATGATCAGAGGGATGGAACACCTCTCCTATGAAGAAAGCCTGAGAGAGCTGGGGTTGTTCCGCCTGGAGAAGAGAAGGCTCCGGGGAGACCTTATAGCAGCCTTCCAGTACCTGAAGAAGGACATTTTACAAGCGCCTGTAGTGACAGGACAAGGGGTAATGGCTTTAAACTGAAGGAGGGTAGATTTACATTAGATATAAGAAAGAAATTCTTCACCATGAGGGTGGTGAGGTACTGGAACAGGTTGTCCAGAGAAGTTGTGGATGCCCCCTGCCTGGAAGTGTTCAAGGCCAGGTTGGCTGGGGCTTTGGGCAACTTGGTGTAGTGGAAGGTGTCCCTGCCCATGGCAGGGAGGTTGGAACTAGATGATCTTTAAGGTCCCTTCCAACCCAAACCATTTTACGATTCTATGATTCTATACTCCTCTCCAGGTAAAGGTAAACTGTGGTTTATGCTCAGGTGTCAGGGGAATTGACAAAAATGGAACTGGCTATGTCAGTGGCTGCATACCAGGCAGCATTCTTTGCTTGAAGTTCATACTGCAGCTCTAGCCTATATGGTGCTGCTGTGCTCGAATGTGATGTTACCTCATTCACACCTCAGTCATTTGTGGTTAGTCTCCAGTCTCCGCTGGGTTTTTGCACTGGCCATATGGAGCTGTTGAAGAGTGAATTGGGTTCAGATAACCACCTCTTTACTTTCCAGCTCTTTGATATGACTGTGTATGGGACCAAGGGAATCTCTGTTGGTTCAGTGCTGTCATTGCTGCACTGTTCCAGGTTCAACTGGCTCCGACTGAGGTGACATCTGTAGCAGTCCTACTACTGACTCTCCTTTTAAGATACTAGGTAGTTGAGATATCAAAGGGGAGTCCTTGTTCATTCCCCCACTGGTGATGCCAAATGCCCATTGATTTTCTTGTGAGTCCTTAAAACGTTCATTCCTCAAAAAGTCAACACCCAAGATGCAAGGAGCACCCTGTCCCACTACCACTTCATGGCGTTTCCAGTTTCCTTTAGTAAAAGTGAGTTTGACTTCTACTACGTGCAGTTTCCACTGGCCTCTGGTGACTCCTTTGATGATGACTGGCATCTTTCTACTGAGGGTGGAAGGGAGGAGGGTACATTGGCCACCAGACCCACACAGTCCAGTAAATCCTATCCTCTGTAACATCATCATCCCTTTCCCCCACTTGGCTGGGGACAGGGCTTCCCTATGGGACATTTACCAAAGTCAGTTCTTCCAGGAGAGGAGAACAGGAGGAATTTTCTGCTGGTGGGGCTGATGGCGTGAGGCCTTTCTCAGCCTGCTGTGGCTGAGCAGATGTCCTTTGTTGCTGCTGGCGTTTGCCTACTAGGGTGGTCAGCTCCTTGGTGCTTCTGCTGTGCCACCGGGCCATGCCCCCCCCTGCTCTCGTAGCCATACCCACAGGGCTCTGTGAGTCGCTCTGAGGCATCCGCAATGGTTCGACAGCAGGTGATGCTGGCTGTCATTGTTCTCGCACCTTCCGCGCTTCCCTGAGAACAAGAGGCAGGGCGGGGGGCGGAAGGAGTTGACGGCAGAGTGTCCCCTAGGCCACGGACTGTATCGCCTACTTCCCCAACTGAGGCCGGGGTAGTTGGTTCCTAGGATCATCTCATCCACGGTCCCAGCTAACTGAGGGGTGGCCCACTTTGAACCTGTCATCTGGGTCATCCCTACTTGGTCTGGGTCAATCAAAGGTAGGCTGCTGTATAAGAGTCTTTCTAACAGCCAAAAAGCTTACTGATATAATCTGCAGTTTACATGCTAGAGGCATGCTGGCACCTCTCAATATTAAACAGCAGTTAGAAGCAGAGGTTCTCCGACAGACACATTTGCCTTTTAATAGCCCTATTTTGGCCTGTAAAGAAACCATCTGGGCCCTGGTGTGGGACTGAAGGTTACCAGCTTCTGAGCACAGCTGCCCCCTCCCGGGGATGCCATTGCTCCCGATAGTGTCACCTTGCCAGAGTGGTCAGAGACTGGGGTGAGCACCCAGCTTGCTGTTACTTACTTGGTGAATGCCTCCTTCAGCATCCCTAGTGCTGGGGAGTCACAGTCTGCCTTTTCCCGGGAAGGCCAACAGTGTGCGTTTCTGTGCTGTGGCAGGCCCACACCTTGTCTGGGGATTGTGGCTCAGCACTTGGGGGAGTGCAGCCTGTCCTCAAAGTGTGAGCTGTCCCATTACATTGGTGACACTTTGCTGACTGCACCTACTGAGCAGGATGTCGGGGGGGGGGAGGCATGGGGGAGTGTCATGGACACTATGAGTGCATGGCTGGAAATTAATCCGCAAAGAGCACAACTGAGCGTTGTAAAATGAGAATGGTATAGTTAGGCAAAACCAGGTCCCTACAAAAATCAGTGCCTTGCAGGAAAAAATAGCCTGAATAGAATCAGAGAATCATAGAATGCTTTGGGTTGGAAGGGACTTTTAGAGGTCAGCTCGCCCAAACCCCCTGCAGTGAGCAGGGACATCTTCAACTAGATCAGGTTGCTCAGAGCCCCATCCAACCTGGCCTTGAATGTTTCCAGGGATGGGGCCTCCACTACCTCTCTGGGCAATCTGTTCCAGTGTTTCACCACCATCATCGTAAAGAATTTCTTCCTTATATCTAGTCTAAATCTACCCTCTTTTATTTTAAAACCATTACCCCTTGTCCTGTCACAACAAGCCCTTGTGAAAAGTCTGTCCCCATCTTTCCTGTAGGCCCCCTTCAGGTACTGAAAGGCTGCTATACGGTCTCCTCGCAGCCTTCTCTTCTCCAGGCTGAACAGCCCAACTCTCTCAGCCTTTCCTCATAGGAGAGGTGTTCCATACCGCTGATCATTTTTGTAGCCCTCCTCTGAACCTGCTCCAACAGGTCCCTGTCTTTCCTGTGCTGAGGGCTCCAGAGCTGGACACAGTACTCCAGGTGGGGTCTCACCAGAGCAGAGTAGAGGGGGAGAATCAACTCCCTTGACCTGCTGGCCATGCTTCTTTTGATGCAGCCCAGGATATGGTTGACCTTCTGGGCTGCAATTGGATTGACAGATGTGACTCAAGCTAATCTGGTGCTGTTAACCACCCTTGCTTGGGTTCATGAAGCCCCACCATATGAGAATCTTACCTCTTAGCAGCAACAGTATGCCTGGTTCACAGATGGATCAGCCAAATATGTTAAGGGACAGAGGTGGTGGAAGGCTGCCACCTTTAATCCAGCTAAGTGTGTGTGGGGGATAGTAGTCAATATGCAGAATTCAAGATACTAGAGAAGACACCCCTCACATAAAAAAAAAAAAAATCCTCTTTTTTGTCTCATTCAAAAGTGCTGTATGGAGCCTCGCATTACTGCTTTCTCTCGTTGCATACTGTGTATCAATAAACACAAAATGCTGAGCACCCCTGCACTCCAGCTGTGCCAAAGCTCCTCCTTGTCTACTACATCACACAAGCAGCTGACTAGTGAAATTTGCACCATCATTGCTTACAGGACGTGGGACAAGAGGTAGAGTCCAATGGTGGGACATATCTGGTGGCCCTAGTTCTAATATCACTGCTATCCTGCACTTATTCTCACAACCAATATTTGTTTTACTTGTCATTACTCTTGTTGTATTATTTGAAATAACCACTTTTTATATATATGTGTTGGGTTTATGTGGCAAGGTTTTGTACCAGGGGTGCTGCAGTGCTGGTCTCTGTGAGAAGTGACCGGGGGCTGCCCTGTGCCACAGACAGCCGGATCCAGCCAGCTCTGAAAGGGACTCACTGCACAGCGAAGTCGGTGGCACCTCTGTGAAAACATATTTAAGAGACAGCTAAAGCCACTTCACAGACAGAGGAGAAAATGAAAAAAAAGAGAGAAACAGCAATACAAACACCAAGGTCAGGGAAGAAAGAGGGGCTCCATGGCACTGGAGCAGATATTCCCCTGCAGCCCATGGAGGACCCCACATCAGAGCATTTGGATATTTCCTGACAGGACCACAGCCCATGAAGAACCCACGCTACAGCAGATTTTCCTGACAAGAACTCCAGTCCATGCTGGAGCAGGGGAAAAGTGTGAGGAGGAAGGAGCAGCAGAGAGGAACTGTTATGAACTGACCATAACCCCCCCAACGATGCTAGGGCAGGGAGGTAGAGGAGTGTGGAGTGAAGCTGAGCCTGGGAAGAAGGGGGGGAGAAGGTGTTGTTTTAATTTTTGTCTTTGTTTCTCACTACCCAAATCTATTTTAATTGTCAATAAATTAAATTAATTTTTATCAAGTCTATTTTGCCCATGATGGTAATTGCTAAGTGATCTCCTTGTCTTTATCTCAACCCACAAGGTTTTTCAATCCTGTTTTCTCCTCTAGATCTATTGAGGGAGAGTGTGTGAGCAGCTGCATGGGAGTTCGGCCCTTAGTCAGGATTACAGATAAAAACTGCAACTTAGAATATCTTCAAGAAAATTCAGCTGTATGTGGATCAAGGGGTGCAATGTAGTGATCCTGACTGGAAGGCCATTGAACATTGAGGAGTGATGCACATAGCAGTTAACCTGAGAAGGCCCAAGCCTGTGCTGTGTTGTGTTGTGCTGTGCTGCACTATGGTGCATGTACAGTGTGGCCTTCAGGCCTGTATTATGCTGCACAAACTCCTTGGCTGCAGGACAAACACAGCCAACTCATTTTAACAGAGGAACCTGCAGACAGCTTCCACTTGGTTATGGCGATTACTCCACCTGTGTGTCCTTGTCTTTATCTGAAAGTGCAGTAAGAAGTTCTCATGTGGACATCCCTTCTGTTTGACAGTAGAAACAGTGAATAGAGTTGTTTTCTTGTAAGGAAATCATATAAGAGCTAAAATGACCAAAATGGGGTAACACTTCCAAGGACAGGATCTTCATAGCATGTTGCACCCTAATTGGATGCCCATTCGATGCTGCACAGCTCGGGGTTCCCAGCATTTGAAGGGATGTAAGATTATCTGTACTGTCACAGAATCACAGAATGGTTGAGGTTGGAAGGGACCTCTGGAGGTCATCTGGTCCAACACCCCTGCTCAAGCAGGGCCACCTAGAGCCAGTTGCCCAGGACCATGTCCAGATGGCTTTTGGGTATCTCCAAGGAGGGACACTCCACAGCCTCTCTGGGCAACCTGTTCCAGTGCTAAGAAAAAGAGCCTTGCTCAGTCTTCTTTACACCCTCCCTTCAGGTATTTATATAAATTGATAAGATTCTCCCTGAATCTTCTCTTCTCCAGGCTAAACATTCGTAGCTCTCTCAGCCTTTCCTCATAGGAGAGATGCTCCAGTCCTTTAATCATCTTCGTAGCCCTTCGCTTGACTTTCTCCAGTATGTCCATGTCTGTTTTGTACTGGGGAGCCCAGAACTGAACACAGTACTCCAGATGTGGCCTCACCAGCATATATTGGTGCCTGGGGTTGTTCCTCCCCTGGTGCAGGACTTGGCACTTCCCCTTGACGAACTGCATGAGGTTCCTGTCAGCCCATTTCTCCAGCCTGTCCAGGTCCCTCTGGGTGGCAGCATGACCCTCTGACATATCAGCCACTCGTCCCGGTTTGGTGTCATCAACACATCTGTCCTCTCTTTCCTCACATGGTTAGCATTTAAAGCTAATTTAAAGAGCATTTAAAGTGACACTTTATAGACTCTGAGTGCCTTTCTTACTGGGATCATAAGAAATTATCACATCGTGGTGCAAAAGAGCTGCCCATCACTTCGTACACCACTTCATCCACTGCTCATTCCCTTAACCTCTGAATCCATTCTTCAACTGTATGCCACTACTTATGGATATCCAGAAGGAAATCCTCTCACTCCAGCAAGGAGTCTATGCTATAGATTTGTTTCACCACAAGATCCGATTGCACTATCAATGGCTCCATCACTGGACAGAGACCCCATCCGTCACACCTCCCGGTTATCTAGCTCCAAGCTGTTGGTGCCCGCATCCCAGAACAGTAATAGTCAGATTTGTAGGTGTTCTGGTTTTAGTTAAAACAGAACCGATTCTCTTTTAGTGAATCTTCCTTACAGCTAAGTTCTTCTAAGGAACGGCATTTTTCTGAAGTTGGCTGCATATTTTACAGACAGTGTCCACTCCAAAGCTGATAACACCTCATGTTTATAGTTATACTGAGCTAATGGTAGGAATGGAAGGCAGAAAAAGGCCCCTGGTTATAATTACTACTATAGCAGCCAAGGTCACTGATAGACAGACCTCTTAGGTCCCACAAGTGAGGAGTCATAAAGGGTCACACTTGCAGGGAGGGGCGGACAGGACAGGTGACCTGATATTGACCAACCAGGTATTCCATGCCATACATGTCATACTCAGTTTAAAGATGGGGGATCATGAGGGTCTCGCTCACTTTGTCCATGGCCGCCTTCTGAAGAGGACCCTGCTCATTGTTCTGCCTGTGATCCTGATCCAGATTCCGATCCGTACATTCCTGAATCCAGTTCCTGTCTACTGCCGAAGCCAGTCCGGGACTTCCTGGTGCCTACCTGGCAGCTGCTGGCAGGGTTCCAGCCCCCACAGCACCCAACTCCGGGAAACTCAGTATTGATTTTGTTTATTTTACATTATTTCTCTTATTATTAATATTATTAGTTGAGGAGATTGACGACACGGACTCCGATATCCAAATCGAAGACCCTTTATTTATCAGAAAGCTGCGTTTTATACCCTTACAAAGCTGTCCCCGCGCTCCAACCCAAATGCTTATTGGTTAACATATATTGTTCACGCACCTATTCTAAACATTCAGTTGGCTAGCTTAGCTGTGCATGATTTCTCCTTCGTTTGCTCTGCGCGTTCTGCCAAAGTCCTCTGTTGCAACTGATAAAGTCCTTATTTTTCTCTTGTTCAGAAACTCTCAAGGACATCATGACCTTCGCTGATACAGAATGTCCCCACAATTCCCCCTTTTTTGTTTTCAATGACCAAGGCATGTAGTTGTTGATATTGTCGTTGAATCATTCCCTGAATACACTGCAAGAAACAAGGTAATATCATAACAATCAAAATCATCAATGATACCATTCCTCCCCTGAGGATTAATTCTTGTAACCACCCTGTAATCCCCCATTCTGACAACAATCCTCTCAACCAATCTGGGACCTTTTCGCGTTTCATATCCTTAGCCAAATCCTTTAATTGTTTTCATTGTTTGTGAATGGACTCCAAATGATCTGACAAATTCATACAATACATTCCTTCAAAATCCTCACATCCATGTCCCTGAGCTAACAACAAGAAATCTATGGCTGGTCTATTCTGAAGCATTGCGTGCCTCACTGAATTTACATCTATCACTAATTTACTTTGCCACCCAACATGACAAGCTATCTATACTACCTAAAGCTTTACCTACACCTACATGCGGAGAAAATGTAGCTACCAATACTCTCGTTGCTTCACCCCAGTTATCTACTTCTGAGTTTTTAAAATGCCAGTGACATTCACATACTCCATAAGATCTCTAAAATCATTCACCTGCTTTCCAATAAGACATATTCTAAATGGATCTCCGGGTGTACTAATGACAAACACAATGAGTCTTGTCCTGTTAGATTTGCAAAAGGCACCCATAAATTTTGCCTTGTTTGGATGGTCCATGGTCCTGCTGCCATTGTCGTGATGATCACTGCTCCAAAGATGATCCATCCGACAACGTTTCCTTTTTTACTGCCGGTTTTACCCATTTTGCCGGGATCCACGTAGGTCCACTATCTGTAATGACACAAGCATAGCCTCTTCCCCATGTTACTAATTGGAATGGTCCTTCCCATTTTCCTTCCTTGTCTTTCACTAACACTTTAAGTTGCTCTTTATATGTTTGACATTTCTGTTGACATAGCTTGCATATGTTTCACAATGGGAGGAATAACATCTTCCCCTGCTAATCGTAAAAAGTTCATCACATATTGTACTTTCATTAATCTGTTTACTGGTGTCTCCCCAGATTCCCCCTGTTTTTGTTTCTGCAAATAATGTTTTAATGTTTGGTGTGTACCTTCTATAATTGCCTGGCCTGTCAGAGAGTGTGGAATGCCAGTAACATGCTGTACTCCCCATTTTCTGAAAAATTGTCCCGTTGATTGTGAAAGATATGCCAGGCCATTATCTGTTTTTATCTTTTGGGGGATGCCTAACGTCACAAAAGCATGTCTAAAATGATTGTGTACATGTCGAGATGTTTCACCACTCAATGCTGTCATACAAACCGCCATTGAATACGTATCAATGGATACATGTACATATTTTAATTTTCCAAATTCTGGGATGTGCGTCACGTCTGTTTGCCATAATTGCAGTGACTGCAATCCTCTTGGATTAACTGCTACTATTGGTCCTTTTGTTATCTGCTGACAGTCTGGACATGCTTGTACGATTGCCTTTGCTTCTGAAATTAGTAAATTAAATTGTTTTTTCAAAACTTTTGCTGACTGATGAAAAAACTCATGTGAAATGCGAGCCTGTTGCCACGTGTCCGAAACAGGTAACATAAAGGCTGGTTGTGTGAGTTTGTCTGCTCTCGCATTTCCTTCAGCACAAAATCCTGGCAGGTTGGTATGACTACGGTGATGACACACATAATATTCATATTCTCGTTTTTCCACTACCATCTGTAAAAACTGTTGGCCCATTTACTGGAATGGCACTACACTTAGATTTCTGTTCTAAACACTGTTGCTCCATAAAAGTAATCAGGCGATGACTTGGATGTTGCACCTTTATCTGTCCACTAAAAGCTGCTAAAGCAATCTGTAAAAACTGGCTATTTTGCAAACACCATTGTAAATATTGCTGTGTCATAGGAATGATAATAGTTTCG
Organism: Opisthocomus hoazin; assembly: GCF_030867145.1. NCBI lineage: Eukaryota > Metazoa > Chordata > Aves > Opisthocomiformes > Opisthocomidae > Opisthocomus > Opisthocomus hoazin. The sequence continues at coordinate 30,630,553 of NC_134453.1, forward strand.
GGTTCTTTACCACTCAATTCCACAATTCGGTTTCTACCTTTCATGATTAACTGTGCAAACATTTCTGGTCTAGTCATGATTGTTTTTTGAGGCTGGTGAGATAAAAACTGTCAGTCCAAAATTTTTGATCTTTCTGTTTCTGGCTCTTTATCTACCCATTGCATTATCAGTCCTATGGGTTGAAAGTCATTATTAATGATTAGTAATTCTACAGGATGTCCATACACAATACGATGTGCTTGCCTTCGACTTAAAATTTGTTCTACCTTTTGCAAGGCCTGTTCTGCTTCTTTTGTTAGTGATCTGGGCGCTGTTAATTCTGTATCTCCTTTTAATAATTCAAACGACGGTTGCAATGTCTGATTGTCAATACCCAATAAATTCCTCACCCAATTAATGTTTCCTAACAAAATTTGCACATCGTTAAGTGTTTGAACATTCACTCTTATTGACACCTTTTGAGGTTCGATGGTGTGGTCTAATATTTTCCACCCCAAATATTTCCATGGCGCGACGCTTTGCACCTTTTCAGGCGCAATTTGTAACTGATAGACCTCCAACATGTTACACAATTCTTGTTTAATCTGTTCAGTGTTGTCTTTTCCTGCTATTAGTATATCATCCATATAATGATACACCAATAGCTGTGGGCATTTTTCCTTAAATGGTCTCAATGCTGCATCCACATAAATTTGACACATCGTTGGTGAAATTTTCATTCCTTGAGGCAAGACTACCCATTGATACCGTTGCACCGGTCCTTGTCTATTTGTTGTCGGCACTGAAAATGCAAACTTAACACTATCATCAGGATGGATTGGTATAGTAAAAAACCGGTCCTTTAAATCAATGACTAAAATGCTCCACTCCTTAGGTATGATAGTTGGTGATGGTAATCCTGGTTGCAAAGGTCCCGTATCCTCCATAACTTCATTGATTCGTCATAGATCTTGTAACAGTCTCCACTTTCCTGAATTTTTCCGTATCACAAAAACAGGTGTGTTCCAAGGACTAACTGATGGTTGAATATGTCCTGCTTGAAGTTGCTCTTGTACTAACTGTTGTAAAATGGCGACCTTTTTCACTGTTAAAGGCCACTGATCTACCCAAACTGGTTTGTCAGTCTTCCATTCCAGTTTGAGTACCGGTCGCTGATCAGTGACCATTACTAAAAAGGCTTTGTTGATTTTGTTGATAACACACATTACAACTGACCCAACAGGTCTCTCCCCATAAGATTCATTAGGATTTGTGCCACATAAGGTTTTGTCCAACATGCTAATCCGCCAGGCATAGTAAATGCCACTGTAAATTTGCTCATTTTTGTTGTTGCATTACCTCCAACTCCTGCCAAAGTTCCTTGAGGGAGGATAACAGGCCAATCCTTTGGCCACTCTGCTTCCGATATGACAGTGACATCAGCTCCTGTATCTATCAACATATCAAGTTGAAGTGATACATTGTTTAATGTTACCGTGACAACCATTTTTTGTTTTTTATTTTGAATCTCAGGAGCCCACATTATTTATTTTTCTTGTCCTGTTGATCCAAATCTTCCGCTGCCTCTTTCTTTGTTTTCAACACAAGGCACGTTATTATAAAATGGTACAAGTTGTGCCAAAAGCGTTCCTGCCTGGACAGAGACAGGGGGGCTAGGCGTCCATACCATTGCTTGTGTGAGTCCTGTATAATCTGCATCGATGACTTCAGGTAAAACAAAGATTCCTTGTAGAGTTATACTAGAGCGTCCCAATAATAAGGCACTAAGGCCATGTCCCAGGGGGCCATGGGCATTAATTGGTATTCTATGTACACTGTTATCCGTTAAAGTAACATCCTCAGTGGTTACGACATCCACTCCAGCACTTCCCCTAGTTTTGGTTGTGAGTTGGTCCAGACACCCTGACTGTTGTTTTCTAAAGATTGAGGTTGGTTTAAAACACTCAGGGGCATTTGTGCCTTGGTGCGGCCCTGACCCACGCTGCGCTTCCAGTTTCCCTGCTGCTGATTAATGGAGTTGCCATCCTTATCAAACTGCGATCGACACTGGTTGACATAGTGACGTCCTTTGCGGCAACGTGGACACATTCCTGGCATGTGACCCCCTTGAGGTCCATTCTGCCACTTCCCTTGACCTTTATCACACTGAAAACTCAAGTGCCCTTGCTGTCCACAGGTATAACACCTTCTTGATTCTAAGGGCTTCATTGTGGCTGCAAAAGCTCCTGCTAACATTGTGGCTTGTTGTTCCATAGTTCTTATACGATTGGCCGCTTCTACCATTTCTACTAAGGTGGTATTTCGTGGTAGGGCGATCAATATCTTTTTACAATTGGCATTCGCATTTTCTAAGGCCAATTTTATTAATAATGATTCCCTGGCTTCCGAATGTTCAATTTATTTTCCTACCGCATCACGCAGCCTGTCCATAAAAGTAATATAAGGTTCGGTAACCCCCTGTTTAATAAAGGTAAACAAAATTGGTTGTTTGCCGGTTTCAGGAAAAATTAAAAATGCTCATAAAGCCATCCAACCTGTTTCTCTTAAAACGTCCAGTAATATTCTCAATTGCAATTGAGGGTCCACAAATCGCCCTGTACCGGCATAATGATCCACGCCAACTCCTAACAAGGGATCTCCTTGTTGGCGTCCCAGATTCTCCACTGCATTTATTTCACAATACTCAATAAATTTGTCTCTCCATAATAGCTTCTGTGTTGGTGTTAAAATCAACGCTGCCAATTGCTGACAATCATATGGAGTGACTAATTGTCCACACAACACATTCTCTAATAACGTTTGTGAGAATGGAGACTGTAATCCATACCAGAGAGTCTTTACCCGCTCGACTTGCTTGATTGCAGCGCATGTTTCACATTCATGGATAACCCGTGCTGTAGCGTCCATGGTCAAATCCACCCCTCAGTCATGAGCCAATCTATATGTTGCATCTCTTCCTTGATGGCCTGGATGGCCCACGGGGCTATAAATAATTCACCCTTATGTTGCCAGTTCAAATCCACCTGAGCCACTTCAATCCTGGCAACCTGATCCACCTGCTGGTTGTTTTGATGTTCCTCAGTGGACCAATTACTGGGTATGTGGGCATCCACATGATGTACTTTTACAACAAGCTCCTCTATTTGGGCAGCAATATCTTGCCACAATGGGCCAGTCCAGATGGGTTTGCCTCTAAGCTGCCAGGTACTCTGCTTCCATTGCCGTAACCACTCCCACAAGGCACTTGCCACCATCCATGAGTCAGCACAGAACACTGATAAAGCACTGGCCACCTTTCAGGATCAGCAATATCTAAAGCCAGATGGATGGCGTTCACCTCTGCAAACTGACCCAGTTCACCTTGTCCTTCAGCAGTCTCTGTGACTCGTCGTGTAGGACTCCACACAGCAGCTTTCCACCTTTGATGTTTTCCTACAATACGACAGGAGCCATCAGTGAACAGGGCATACTGCTTGACATTTTCTGGCAGTTTATTATACAGTGAGGACTGTTCAGCACGTGTCACCTCCTCCTCTGATGATACTCCGAAATTTTGCCTTCTGACCAGTCCATGATTACCTCCAGAATTCCTGAGCGACTGGGGTTTCCCATTCGGGCCCGCTGTATAATCAGTGCGGCCCACTTACTCCACGTAGCATCGGTGGCATGATGCATAGAGGGGACCCTCTCTTTGAACATCCAGCCCAGGACCAGCAGTCGGGGTGCTAGGAGGAGCTGTGCTTCAGTGCCGACCACTTCTGAAGCAGCTCGAACACCTTCATATGCTGCCAGAATCTCTTTTTCAGTGGGAGTATAGTGGGCCTCTGATCCTCTGTATCCCTGACTCCAAAACCCCAGGGGTCGACCTCGAGTCTCCCCTGGTGCTTTCTGCCAGAGACTGCAGGTTGGGCCATTCTCCCTGGCTGCGGTGTAGAGCATGTTTTTGACATCTTGCCCTGACCGGACTGGACCAAGGGTTACTGCATGAACTATGTCCTGTTTCATTTGTTCAAAGGCTTGTCATTTCTCAGGGCCCCATTCAAAATCATTCTTCTTCCGGGTCACATGGTACAGAGGACTTACAATCTGGCTGTAATTTGGGATGTGCATCCTCCAAAAACCCACAACACCTAAGAAGGCCTGTGCTTCCTTTTTGCTGGTTGGTGGAGACATAGCTGCTATTTTGTTGATGACATCCATTGGGATTTGACGGCGCCCATCCTGCCATTTTATTCCCAAAAACTGGATCTCTTGCGCAGGTCCCTTGACTTTACTTCGCTTAATGGCGAAACCGGCTTTCAGGAGGATCTGAACTATTTTCTCCCCTTTCTCAAAAATTTCTTTTGCTGTGTCACCCCATACAATGATGTCATCGATGTACTGTAGATGTTCTGGAGCTTCACCCTTTTCCAGTGCAGTCTGGATTAGTCCATGGCAAACGATGGGACTGTGTTTCCACCCCTGGGGCAGTCGATTCCAGGTGTACTGGATGCCCCTCCAAGTGAAAGCAAACTGTGGCCTGCACTCTGCTGCCAAAGGGATGGAGAAGAATGCATTAGCGATGTGAATTGTAGCGTACCACTTGGCTGCCTTTGACTCCAGCTGATATTGAAGTTCTAACATGTCTGGCACGGCAGCACTCAGCAGTGGTGTGACTTCATTCAGGCCATGGTAGTCTGTTGTCAGTCTCCACCCTCCAGTAGATTTTCTCACTGGCCATATGGGACTGTTAAAGGGTGAGCAAGTCTTGCTGATCACTCCTTGACTCTCCAGTTGACAGATCAGCTGATCAATGGATCTGTCACTCCAGAAATTCAAATGGGTTCTTCACCTTTATAGGTTGATGGCATTAGAGTACACTGTGCACCGGTGTCTACTGGGGCCTGACACTCCTGGGGGTCTGATGTACCAGGGCATTGAATCCACACTGTCCAGTAAACCCTTTCCTCCACCTTGCTGGAGGCAGGGCCCCTCTAGTTCTGGCCATGGTAGTTGTTATTGAGGTATGTGATCGTGTTGCACACATGGGTTACCCCATCCTTGGGACTCATGTCTTGTAAGAACCAATCAGAATTTCCTCCCCTAGCATCAGAAGTAAAATCAATCCTTCTACTTTGTCAGGGGAACTGCCCAATGTAAACTGGAGCAGCAGTTTTCCTGGGAGAGCCCTAATTTGTGATTGTTTTTCCTTGTAACTCACATACCCGTGCTTTTAACGTTGAGGTAGGTTTTCCATCCCACCTCCTCATGTCCTCTCCATGGTCACACAGGTAAAACCACAGGGTGTTTTGTGGTGTGCACCATCTCTCTTGAGCAGGGGCACGCTTTCTCCTAATAGCTGAGATGCTTGGTCCATACAAGTTGGGAGTAGGACCTATACAATTTTTTTAACAGTTTTTTGAAGAGATGTTCAAACTTTTTGGACAGCCTCTCCACAGCCAAGATGTAGGCCTGTAGGGAAGAAGAGAGATTGTCTTCATATTGCCGGAGGTGGCCAGACACTTCATCCACCATTGGTGCCTCTTCTTCTTTCCAGCCCATTGTTGCCAATGAGTTGCCATACGACAATGGTGCACTCTGTACAAACTTCCACCACATGGGCCGTACGCATTGGACTTCATCTGGATCTGTGGGTGACTGCGGGTTGTCCAGGTCAGAATAAACCAGCTCCCGCACAGCTAATTCTCTCGGGTACTGGATACTCCTCTCCATGGTGGTCCACTTGCCTGGGTGACATGCAATATCTTCTTTGAAGGGATGCTTGTTCCTCACACCTGACAGAAGTCTCCTCCAAAAGCTGAGAACATGTCACTCTTCCAATCGCCTTGTCAATGCCCCCTTCCCTAGACAGAAATCCTAGCTGCTTGGCTTCCCTGCCCTCTAATTGCAAGCTACTGGCCCAATTTTCCTAGCATTTGAACACTCAGGCGGCAATGTTCTAACCTGGATGACGGCTGAAATCTTTTTGAATATCTCAGAGCTCACCCAGAGATAAGGATTGAGTGGTTACCTCTGGTTGTTCCTCCTGTTCTGGTGATGACCCTGGTTCATCACCACTCCTGTGAACTGATTCTTTTGCATATTTCTTTTTCTGTATAGAGGTGACTGATACTGACATGGCTTGGTTCTCTGGTTCAGCTGCAATACCTTTCACAGAGGTTTGAGTAGTTGTAGTGACTCTCATGGGGGTTGGAATAGCCGCAGGGCCCTTCACTGGTGTTTGAGTATCTACAATGACTCCTTTCACAGGGGTTTGAGTAGCTACAGTGACTCTCACGGGGGTCGCAGTAACCGGAGTACCTGTCACAGAGGTTTGAGTAGCTGCACTGACTCTTGCTTTGCTGTCAGATCCATAAGCTCTCTGAGGGTACTGAATAGTGTTGAACGGGGCTTGGTAGGCATGGGCCAGGCCCCAGCACATTGCAGTAATTTGGGTCTCTCTGGAATTGCCAGGGTGACAGCATACTTCTTCCAAATATTCTACTAGTTTTTCAGGATTCTGCACTTGTTCAGGGGTGAAGTTCCAAAACACTGGAGGTGCCCGCCATCCCAGGCATCTCCTCATGCTACTCCACACACCCTGCCACTCATAACTTTCCAGCCTCGGGGCAGATCTCCAGATGATATTCTTAATGTGCTTGCTAACCTTAGACAAACCCAAAAAACTATTCCAAATAAATACCAATAGAAGTATTTTAACTACCCAAGGATGTTCAAGATACTGTTTAAACATGACTCCCTCCATGCTCAGGAGCGGTGCATCCCCCTGAGAAAGAAATCGAGCAAAGGAGGCAGGAGACCTGCATGGCTGAGCAAGGAGCTTCTAGCGGAGCTCAGGTGGAAGAGAAGGGTCCATGGAATGTGGAAAGAGGGACAGGCCGATTGGGAAGAGTACAGGAATGTTGTCAGAGCATGCAGGGATGCGACGAGGAAGGCCAAGGCCCACCTGGAATTGAATCTGGCAAGGGATGTCAAAGACAACAAGAAGGGCGTCTTCAACTACATCAGCAGCGAACGGAAGACTAGGGATAATGTGGGGCCGCTGCTGAAAGAGGTGGGTGTCCTGGTGACGGAGGACGCAGAGAAGGCAGAGTTATTGAATGCCTTCTTTGCTTCAGTCTTCACTGCTAAGGCAGGCCCTCAGAAATTCCAGGCCCTGGAGGTAAGAGAGGAAGCCTACAGAGAGCATGACTTTCCCTTGGTCGAGGAGGACTGTGTGAGGGATCGCTTAAGCGATCTGGACGCCCACAAATCCATGGGCCCCGATGGAATGCACCCACAACTGCTGAGGGAGCTGGTGGATGTCGTTGCTGAGCCACTCTCCGTTATCTTTGAAAGGTCCTGGAGGACAGGAGAGGTGCCCGAGGACTGGAGAAAAGCCAATGTCACACCAATCTTCAAAAAGGGCAAGAAGGAGGACCCAGGGAACTACAGGCCGGTCAGCCTCACCTCCATCCCAGGAAAGGTGATGGAGCAGCTCATTCTAGAGGTCATCATCAAGCAAGTGGAGGAAAAGAAGGTTATCAGGAGTAGTCAACATGGATTCACCAAGGGGAAATCATGCCTGACCAATCTGATAGCTTTCTACGATGACATGACTGGCTGGGTAGATGAGGGGAGAGCAGTGGATGTTGTCTACCTCGACTTCAGCAAGGCTTTCGACACAGTCTCCCATAACACCCTCCTAGGGAAGCTCAGGAAGTGTGGGATGGATGAGTGGTCAGTGAGGTGGATTGAGAACTGGCTGAATGGCAGAACTCAGAGGGCTGTCATCAGCGGCGCTGAGTCTAGTTGGAGGCCTGTAACTAGTGGTGTCCCCCAGGGGTCAGTACTGGGCCCAGTCTTGTTCAACTTCTTCATCAGTGACCTGGATGAAGAGTTAGAATGTACCCTCAGCAAGTTTGCTGATGACACAAAACTGGGAGGAGTGGTGGATACACCAGAAGGCTGTGCTGCCATTCAGCGAGACCTGGACAGGCTGGAAAGTTGGGCAGAGAGGAACCTGATGAGGTTCAACAAGGGCAAGTGCGGGGTCCTGCACCTGGGGAGGAACAACCCCCATGCACCAGTACAGGCTTGGGGTGGACCTGCTGCAGAGCAGCTCTGTGGAGAGGGACCTGGGTGTGCTGGTGGATGACAAGTTGACCATGAGCCAGCAGTGTGCCCTGGTTGCCAAGAAGGCCAATGGGATCCTGGGAATATCTCTGGAGATATTCAAGACCCGCCTGGACAAGTTCCTGTGCAGCCTGCTGTATGTGACCCTGCTTCGGCAGGGGGGTTGGACTAGATGACCCACAGAGGTCCCTTCCAACCCCTAACATTCTGTGATTCTGTGATTCTGCGATACTGAAAAACTGTTGTGATGGTGGAAGAAACATCACGGAAGAGGGTAGGTAAGGTGCCATTCTGTACTTCCTCAATAAGAAAATTCTCAGAAGAAATAGTATAACCGCTAATTATCTCCGTGAGGTGGTACCTGAATATCGGTAATAGATTCAGTACGAAGCGCAAATACCAGATTAAGGCCCAGGTCAGTCCTCTAACGACAAATCCCACAGACAAAATATTACTAGCCATTGCAGAATACAGCAACTTGCAAAAGCCAACACCAGTCTTTGACATGCGCAGCAAAAACAAGAGCACGATGAATCAATGTCGTGACCCGCAACTGTTGACAGATATAAACCCCTTAATATGCCTTGGTCAGATCAGACGTTATCTCAACTCTTTGAGCCCCACGCTGGGTGCCAAAAAGAACTGTGATGGTTTAACCCAGCAGCTGGCAACTAAGCACTAGACAGCCGCTCGTTTACCCCTCTCCTTCCCCCACAGTGGGATGGGGAGGAGAAATGGACGAAAGGTAAAACTCATGGGTTGAGATAAAGACAGTTTAATAAGACAACAAAGTAAATACTAATACTACTAATAATACTATTAATAATAATGATAATGGTAATAATAAATATGCAAAACAAACTATATACAATTTTTCTCACCACCTGATGACCAATTCACAGCTAGTCCCCAAGCAGTGATTGCGGAACCCAGAAATTGCAGATTTGGGGAATGTCACAAAATTCCTGAAAAAGACCAAACTCCCAGAAAAGTTGTAACTCCCGGCCCAGAGAGGATTAGCACTCACGGAAAAGAGAAGAGCCAATACCTGCCCCCCGGCCAACCCCCATTTATAAACTGAGCGTGACATCAACAGTATGGAATATTTCCATTGGCCTGGCTATGCTCCCTCTCCTCTTCTGCACACCTACTCATTAGCTGAATATAAGAAACTGGAAAAAAAGTCCTTGATTTCATAGCAACAACTGAAAACATCAGTGTTACAAGATTCATCTCATACTAAGTGCAAAACACAGCAGCTACTGGGAGGAAAATTAACTCTATCCCTGGTGAAACTAGGACAGTCTAATAGAGCCAATGCCAGCCAGCTCCAAGAAGGACCTGCCACTGGCCAAGGCCGAGCCAATCAGCAACTATGGTAGTGCCTCTGTGATAACATATTTAAGAAGGGGGGAAAAAACCCCAGCAACTTCAGCCAGAGAGAGGAGTGAGAATATGTGAAACAACTATGCAGACACTAAGGTCAGTGAAGAAAAAGGGGGGAGGAGGTACTCCAGGCACTGGAGCAGAGATTCCCCTGCAGCCCGTGGTGAAGACAATGGTGAGGCAGGCTGCCCACCTGCAGCCCATGGAGGTCCATGGTGGAGCAGATATCCACCTGCAGCCCATGGAGGACCCCACACCGGAGCAGGTGGATGTGCCCGAAGGACGTTGTGACCCCGTGGGAAGGTCACACTGGAGCAGGCTCCTGACAGGACCTGTGGAGATAGGAGCCCTTGCTGGAGCAGGTTTGCTGGCAGGACTTGTGACCCCATGGGGGACCCACACTGGAGCAGTCCGTTTCTGAAGGACTGCACCCCTTGGGAGGGATCCAGGCTGGAGCAGTTCATGAACAACTGCAGTCCGTGGGAAGGACTAACTTTGGAGAAGTTCATGGAGGACTGTCTTCTGTGGGAGGGACCCCACGCTGGAGCAGGGGAAGAGCGTGAGGAGTCTTCCCCCTGTGGAGGAAGGAGTGGCAGAGACAACATGTATGGTGAATGACTTCACAGACCCCAGTCTTGTGCTCGATCAGAATCATTTTGTTGCTCAAGTGAATACCATATCTACTAATACAATAGTTACTAGAGCCAAGCAGCTTTGGATTCGTGGCTTTGCGAATGCCAGTTCACGGTTGCTGTTTTCCAGGATCTTTTGCAGCTGAATGTGTGAAAACAGCTTATCTCCTGAGAACAGAGAAGGGAGGCACAGGATGCACTGATCCTTCAGGGTCATGAGACAGTGCTGTTCTGTCTCAAGTTATATGGTTTCCCACATCTCCCCCTTTTTTGTTTAGCCAGACGCTGTTGATGATAAGAGCTGACATAATTCGGCCTTCAGCTTTCTGCAACCTTCTCAGAGGTCCGCACAAACTATAATACTAAAAACAGACATAAGAACAATAATGCTAATAAAAAGACATACAGATGTGAAGTGCATACCATAACCTGCTGGGTGTAAAGAAAGATCCAATTAGCCTGAGAATAATACATATTGATGGCAAATCTGTTATCTAACATATGGGTGTAGATTGATTTACTTGCATCCAATTTTCTTCCTGTGTGGATGGTGGGATCCAAGCACCGCCTGACCACAACATATCATTATTGCCAATCAGAGGGGATGCATCCCACTATGTCAGGAGTCAAAATAATGGTGGATCAATGATATGAGCTTAGTAAATTTGCACTTGGGTTATATGTATACTCATCACATACACAAACATCCATAACAGTTAGTATTGGATACTCATATTAATCACCTAGGCTAAGGTCAATGTATCTAAAAGCATAACTCATTAACTATAAAGGCTAAAATCCATGTACATAAAAGCATAAATCTGCAAACTTCACCCCATCTATTCCCTGCTGCATCAAATGCTTCTGCAGCCCTGAGAAATCAGAATCCAGATACAACAATCCAAAGTCAAAAACCAGAAATAATCAATACCTGCAGAACTCACCAAACCAAAGACGCAAAGGCAGTTACTTCGTCCAGACAAATCCATTAGATCACAGAAACCAAATAAATCCATCAGATCACAGAAATACAAACACTATGAAAACAAACACATAAAACCACACAATCATAGTCGTGACCGCACACGCACAAGCACACCGTTTTCAACATAAATCCAAATATCACAAATAGACGGAGACTTAGAATAATATTCAACATGTAACATACAAATTCCCAAGCCTCAGTTTCAGGAAGAGTACTCTCTTTTTAGTTCTGCTTTAGGAAGGGTACTTTCCCTTCTCCCCAGCAATACAGCCCAATGCTGTGAAGGTTTCACTACAACTAGCAGGCAGGCAACAAGAAATAATACTTAGAAGAATGCCTTTACCTTATTGATGGTCCATGCTCAGAACTTCTCGGTCCAGGGTTCGGAGGTTCTCTCCGAGAATCCCTCTTTGCTGGCTGGAGGACTTGCGATCCCTAGGATCGTTGAGGTTCAGGAGCAGAGTCCCATCTGGGGTGCCAAAATCTGTTACCGGAAAGCAGCAAACTAATTAACTCTCTACAACTTAATTTTGGAGTTCTAGAAAGCAGGCATTCTTTACTGCAGTACTGGACGCACAGGGGATAGTTCTACCCAAATGTGCGTACCGAAAAGACAAAACTACTAGATATTTATGCCATGTTAACATACATAAACATTACATTTCTGAGAAGTGCTTATCATTTCCCCCCTTTTTTTTAATATATATATATTAATATCCTTTGTACATGTCTATTGGCACCTCTGGGCAGTTGTCGGGAGCCCTCAGATGAAGGTTCATACTCTTCCTCACGGTGTCTGCTAGTTGACCTTTGCTCTTGTGCAGACTCAGTTCTAAAATCACGTATACCGTGTCCTCCAAGATTGCTTCGTTATACAAAGAGCTGTTGTGGGAGATAATTGCCAAATATGCAAGGAATGTATTAATTGGAGTGGGTGGTGCACCCACTGCAGCTATCAGAGTACTTGCATTTGCTGTGACTTTTTCAGTTTTCCCTGTGTAATAGGATCATCCAGGGTGGATCTCTTCTGCTTCCACGTCAGCGGTTGGTCCTTGAGAGTGAGCGTGGTCATCTCTGGCATTGGATTCTGCATTATGTTCTTTCAGCTCATGATATGGTTTCACATATTTTGCTGGTAACCATCGAGGGCCTGTTGAAAGAAGAACACACGCATGCCCTCTTCCCCACGTTAGTAGTTCTACAGGACCTGTCCATTGCAATTCCCCAAATTTTTTATACCATACTTTTGGTCAACCCACAAATGGAGGGACCATTCCGAATTGGTGGTCAGCTGCTGTTGTAAATAACTGATGATCAGAATGTGTAACATCACTCTGCCACAACTCATTAGCTCGTAAACCATGAGGGTTCACTCCTGTATATGATGATATGGGTGTAGTACGTCGACAATCAGGGCATGCACGAACAATTTCTGTGGCTTGCCCCCGAGACAAAGCAAATTGCTTACGCAAGGAAGAGGCATTTTGGTGAAAGAAGTCGTGAGATAATCGGGCTTGCTCAAAACCGTGTGGCAGTACTACTGCCATTGTCAATTTATCTGCTACAGCATTTCCTTCAGTTATTGGTCCTGGTAGTGTAGTATGTGACTGTATATGCATTATGAAATACACATGTACACGATTTTTAAGTAGTGTAGCTAATTTCAACAGCAAGGAAAAAAGTCGTTTGTTATTGACCTCTTTTATCATTTCATCTTCAGTGTGTTGAACAATACCCACAACATATGCAGAATCTGTGACAACATTGAGTGGTTCAGTCAAAAACAATTCAAAGGCATGCAAGGCCACTGGTAGTTCAACAATTTGTGTGGATCCTTCAATGATTAAAATAGATGATTGCAAATCTGACGAATCTGTTTGTTTCCACACAACCACAGCTTTATATGTTTTCCCTGATCCGTCCAGAAACACTGTTCGTGCTCCTTTAATAGGAACAGGAACACATCGTTTTTTTGGCTGCAATGGAATTTGAGAGAGGGAATGTGACAGCTTATGTTGTGGAAGGGTATAGCATATCTCATTCAAATAATCAGCTAGAGCGGCTTGCAGCGATAAGGATTCCCTGTTTAATACCACAAAGTCATCTTTAGCCAGCGGCAGGTAAATAGTATCAGGATCACGTCCTGTCAATTGCTGACAACGATTCTGACCTTGTGCCATTAAGGACACTGTAATGTCTACCTTTGTGGTTAATGTTTTCATGGGCGTATGAGACAAAAAGATCCAGTCCAGAGTCTTCAACTCCTGTGCATTAGCACACCACCGACCTAAAAGAACGTAAGGCTGGAAAAAAGCATAAATTATATACAAATCTATTGGTAACTTGACATTGATTCTGGAGGCAAAGGAAGTTGCGATTTTACCCAAAACTTTCTGCAAGACAGTTTTTGCTTCTGGCGTCAATCTCCTGGAAGATAACAAATCTGAGTCCCCTTTCAACAAGGTAAATAGAGGGGACAACTCTTCAGTTGTAATGCCTAAAATGGGTCGTACCCAATTAATTGTTCCTAACAATATTTGTAAATCATGAAGAGTGGTGATCAAATATACGCAACGGTTGTGGGAACACTTGTGAAGTAAAAAGTTTCCATCCTAGATACCTTCTAGGGCTGCTCTGTCTGCACCTTTTCAGAGGCTATCTGTAACCCGTAGATCTTTAATGACGATTCTAATTTAGCGAAAGCAGTGAGCAGCACATTTTGTGTTTCAGCAGCAAGGAGGATGTCATCCATATAATGATATAAGTAGATCTGATTGAAAGATTGATGTACTTCTTTTAGCGCTGCATCCACGAGTATCTGGCAAATCGTGGGGCTATTCATCCTGCCTTGTGGCTGAATGACCCAATGGTATCGCTGCATGGGTTTGCTGTTGTTAATTGAAGGCACAGAAAATGCAAAATGAGCACAATCATCAGGGTGTAAAAAAATTTTTAAAAACCCAGTCCTTTAAATCAATAACAAAAAGAGGCCAGTCTTGTGGGATCATAGTTGGTTTAGGGACACCAAGCTGTAGTGGCTGCATTGGGCTCATTACTGCATTTATAGCCTGCAGATCTTGTAATAATCTCCATTTACCAGACTTTTTTGGAATGACAAATCTAGGGGTGTTCTGTGGGCTAGGAGAAGGTACCAGGTGACCTAATGCCAGCTGTTTGTCCACAAGGAATTCTACTGCAGTAATTGAATTGTACACACTTTTTCCAAGCAAGGGCTTGAATGTAAGGAAAACGGTTCTTGCCACACTGCTTCCGGGTCGGGCCGGGCCGGGTGTATGCGCGGGGGGGGGGGAAGTGGGGGACCAGGTTGCGCCATTGGTCGCCGAGAGAGGGGAGCCCACCATTGGGAAGGGGCTAGCGCCGACCGGGGGGGCCATGTGCCTCAGCAGGTGTCAGGTTCGCTGACCCGTCCGGTGTGGTGGCTGCTGGCGCTGCGGGCTGTGCTGTGTCGGAGGGACTGCACGCTTTTACACTGGAATTCACCCTGCTTTGATCTCAGGTCGGGTACACCGACTGCTCTAGAGGGACCCTGTTGTACTTTTTTGGTTGCAAGCTGAAATAGCAAGATCTCAGTGGCTTCCTCTTGTTCAATTTGTCTCATCATAGCAGTTTGTAACCGATCTAAAAACTGAACATAGGGTTCCTGAGATCTCTGTCGAATTGATACGAAAGACGTTTCTCGCTGGCCAGGATCTGGCACCTTTCTCAAGGCCTTGAGAGTTCAGTCCGCGGCTTGCATAAATACCCGTCTTGGCAGTGTCGCTTGTGTTCCCCCCGTGGCGTAATTTTCTTGACCCAGCAACTCGTTTTCTCCAATACCTAATCCAGCAGCAATATTCTCCATAACTTGCACAATTACAAGTTCCTTATATTCTGATGCCCAGATGGTATATTGTGCAGATGATAGAACCATTCTAAGTACTGATTGCCAATCAGAAGGGGTCATGACATAAGATTCTCCTATAGCCTGTATAAGGTTCATAGTAAACGAAGCCTGGAGACCATATTCTCGTATGGATTTCCGAACTTCCTTAATAACCTCGTATGGTAAATAAGCATACTCTGGGGGTTGGTTAGGCTTATATACTACAGGCATAGCTTGAAGGATAGAAACATCTCCTTTGCAGAGCGCATCAATCCTACATTTATCTAACAATATGTTCGACCATCCGACAACATTCAATGGTCCCGTACGAGTCAGAGGCTGTGTAGGAGCCAAAGGGGGGGCTGTAGGAGCAGAAGGAAGCGGTTTAGGAGCAAAATGAGGGGTTTGATAAGTGACATACGTGTTATAAATGACAATACGCTATTTGCATTATCTTTTTCTTTATTAATATTTAAGGCAATAAAAAGCAAGCAAACAGCGCAGGGTGCGCGGGGAGTCATTGCTCCACCAACACGCACACCTTCTAATGGCACCGGCAGTCTTTATATTCTCTCCGAGCTGTTCATTTCTGTGAAGTCTCCTCCTTCTTTTGGTTCTCTGTGCTTACGTGGCATTATTTATTGACGCATGCGTTTTATGATGTTGGTGGTCTTTATAGTTCCTCTGGTGGTCTTTGGGATGAAGAGTCTCTTCTTCTTCAGTGTCCTCTAAATGTCCTTTTCCTATAAGCGCGTGCGCACTTGTTTTTTTTCTTGCATAAGCGATATATGTTAGCCCAGTCTCAAACCGCACTGGACTTCTGTCTTGCACAAGCAATATAGTTAGCCCAGTCTCAAAGTGCACTGGACTCTATCTTGCATAAGCAATATACATTAGCCCAATCTCAAACCCACAGATATCCTGTCTATTGTTCCATGCCTTATGTGGTTTTGTTATTTCTCGTTATGCTAGTTTCCACAGTTGCACAATATGTGCACTCGACACAAATCATCTTCTAGTCTATTACAATACCCCATCTTTTTTCTTTATCCCATTGATTCGTGTTCTTGCTTCAAATCGAGCTAAAGCTCGTTGAATTGGAGTGGGCTCCTTTTCTTCATTTTAATTATCATCAAGGAATGGGTTTTTCCCTTTTGAACCATTTCTGAATCCATTGGTATTGCCGAAATCTGCATCCTTTGAACAACGGAATGAATTAACCGAATAAAGCATGGAATCATACAGGGTAAAAACAAAAGTCCTATAACAGAACATAATAATATGAATCCCAACTTTTTCCACCAAACCCCGTTAAACAAATTATCCCACCAGTTATCAGACAAAATAGAGTTCCATTTCTGTATTGGCACATGAGTAATTCTTTTTATTTCATCAGCAATTTTCGCAATGGCTTCTCCATTATCATCTATTTCTAGACAACACTGAGGTATTAAATTTTCCACAAAACCCCCCCTCTTCAGCGAGTAGATAATCCAAGGCCAAGCGGTTTTGATAAATGGTTGCCCTGGATTGTTTTAATTGTCTGGCCACTAATTTGTTATTTATAACAATTTGGTGACCCCGACGTGATCTCCTTGGGTCATCCGGGTGCTGCCTGAATCAGAGGGGCGCCCCACAATTTCGTGGCTCTGGTTGGGGTGGCTCCGGAGACCAACAAGATTATGAAAAATAAGAAGCAAGCGAAGAATTGAGCTCCCCAAGATATGCAGAAAAATACACCCATAATTCTAGTGCACGAATCAGTGCCATCTGATTGGTTATGATTTCCACTACGGCTTGGAGTCTTATAATACGATTTAACATGTAAATAGGGGTTCTGTAACCCCAGCTTCCATCTTGAGCCCAAGTGGCCGGGTCATAATATTCAATTATCCTTTCTGGAGGCCACTCGTCTTCTCCCCAAGTTTGTTGTCCCCCTATCGAGGGCAGTCCTTCTAAACTTCTTCTCTTCCATTCCAATGTTTCGTATAACGGGACCCCTAAAAGGTCTCCTTTTTGGTTTGGAAGCAGGAAGAATGCCGGTTGTATAATTCCTATAGTACAGGTGCCTCGCCACTTTTTGGGTAATTCGTTATATGCTCGCTTTCCACATATCCAGAACAGCCCATCTGGGGATTTCCAGGATATTGACGTGTTTCCGGGGTTTTCCCAGAACCCTTTTAATTTATTAATTCCTGTAAACGGATTAGCTCCTGTTTGATTTTTCCAACATAGCTGAGTGATGTTATTTCCGATACAATTTCCATCCCAGCTTAATGTCCAGTAGCCCTCTGGTGGTCTAGGCCACCAAGTTCCCTTACCTTTCGTAGAGTTGGTGGTATATACCAATTTACACGGGACGTGGCCCATGTATTTAGTGAAATTATTTCCTTCCCTGGCTATGCAAATTTGACCAATTACTTCATGGCTCAAGACCCATCCTTCAGGTCTCTTCTCTTTGAGAGAAGTGTGTGTTTGATTTCACAACAGAATTTGTTCTGGGGTTAGTCCCTCTCCCCTCCAGGGCCATTGTTCAGTCATTTGTGAGCCTCCACAAATCCAACAACCAGTTATGTATAATTCTTGTGCTATCCTTTGCATTAAATCTATGAACAGGTTTTTACCTGGGGTGGGTAGATCCCATTCACTGAGTCTTTGTTTTAGTTTATCGTATATGTTCGCGGGTGGCCTGCCTGGATGTTTAGAATGCTGTATTTGTTTGGTTACATTTCTAACTAATTCTTCTTTATATTGATCTTGTACTCCCTCTCCATTAGTATATCCCCACATATCTGTTTTGGTAAAACAAATATTTTTCTCCCCCCTTGGACACGTAAGATAACCATTTGGTTTTTTTCCGATCCATGCTCCTAAATTGGTTGCTACCCAAGCGTCCCCTACTAATAGTAATTTACACGTTTCTAATTTCTGTTGGTCACAACATCCTCTATTAATATGTGTATGATAAGAAAGAGTCCGTACCGCTGTTCTTCCATACCAGGTTAGTTGATAGCATTTAGAGCAAGCATTTTGGGTCGACTTTCCCAAATACGAGAACAAAAGCAGTATCCGTAGAGTCCATTTTACCCCTCTGTCTCCCTCGCCTACCGGATTGCTTCTGGCAGTGGGTTTTCTGGTTTTCTTCTCGACAGCAAGGGTAATGGCGTGGGATTTCCCATCTGCTTTGTTTCATTTCATGTTTCTTTTTTATAGCTTCCCAGCTCTTAGCTTTGACTGCTTCCCATCTATGGCAAGAACAGTAGGGCACCTGACTTCTTTTACGACACTCCCTTTTCCTAATCACAGCTTTACTTTGCAATCCACCTCTAGTGCCATGTACGAACAATTTCCACTACTGTGGCCCATCTGATTCAATGATTCCTTCCGCTACTAATCTTTTCAGTGTTTGTTCAGTAATTATATGCTCAAGATGTTCGCATTCCGGGCATAAGCCTTTAGGAGCGTTTGTCCCAGGGAAATGGTAATACCACCACTCTTTACAGTAATTGCATTGAGCACATACTATTGGGTTGCAGTCACAAGTACTTTCATCACAAATTAATTTAGACATCTATCTTTTTGGAAGGTTATCCATAAATTTCCAGGCTTGGAGGTCACTTTCCATTCATCAATTGGCCCCTTTATTCACGATGCGTGTGTCCAGCCTTTTTCTGCGGTTCGGACAGAAGTTTCTGTAGTCAATAAAACAAGATAAGGTCCTTCCCATTGAGGAGACAAACTTTCTTCTTTCCATGTTTTGATCAACACTTTGTCTCTGGGTTTAATTTTATGTATGGTAAAATCCAAAGGGGCTGTTTGAGCTAAAATTCCTTTTTCCCTAAGTTCCTTAATTTTCTCAGCAATAATTTTAATATATTGCTGTATCGAATAATCTTCAGTCAGGGTCTCATTAAGGGGCATCCCCTGAGATGCATTCTGTATAGCATTTCATAAGGGGAAATCCCAATATACGTATTTGGCATAGTTCTTATATTGGGTGATACCCAAAGCAGTGGTAAGTGCTTTAACAACCTTTGAGGTAAAGTGCGAACCTGGGTCAGAATCTATCACCCGCACTATGCCATATCTGGGAATAATATGCTCTAATAAAATTTTAGCTACTGAAGAGGCGGTAGCCCTTGCTGTGGGAAATGCTTTGACCCAGTGGGTAAGTTGATCTATGATAACAAGTAGATACTTCCACCTCCCTACTTTGGGCAACTCAGTAAAATCTACTTGGATCTTTTTAAATGGTCTGTAGGCAGTTTGTCTCCCTCCAGCTGGGGCTTGACGTAAGGCTTGCTTATTTACTTTCTGGCAAGTGAGGCATCCATAGGTAGCTTGTTTCGCGACATCATATATTCCAATACAAGCGAAATGTTTTAAAAAATGGTCACATAAACTTTGGTTCCCCAACGCGTTCTCTCATGGAGCTGATCAATGATTCTTCTTGCATACGATTTTGGTAGAATTTCTCTACCGTCTGGCAAAACCCACTTACTATTTTTAAATTCTGCCCCTAGTTTCTTAATATTTTCCAATTCTTGTGTAGTGAACCTTTTTTCTTTTAATGTCTCCTCTTCTTGTAACTGTAATGTCAGAATGGGAGAGGGTTGCGTCCTCATAGCCGCTTCCTTAGCCTCCTTATCTGTTAGGTTGTTTTCACGAACCCGATAACTGGTGCCCTGTTGATGACGCCTACTATGGGTTACAGCTATTTCTTTTGGGCCCTTCAAGGAGTCTAAAATTCGCACAATTAAGCCTTGATGGATTAGCTCCTTTGCCTTGTGTATTCATTAATCCTCTTTCTTTCCAGATTTTTACAAAAGTATGCACTATGCTATAGGCATACTTTGAATCTGTATATATAGCCCTGACCTTATCCTTTAATAGCTCTAAGGCCATCCATAAGGCATATAGTTCACAAGCTTGTGTTGACCAGGAGGCACTTAAGGGACCCGATTCTGCTACCTCCATTTTTCTTCCGTCCACTATTGCATATCCTGATTTTTGCTTGCCTTCGACTATTCTCGAAGACCCATCTATAAATAATCTTTCTCCTGTTTCTAACTCTACCTCCTCCAAATCTGGTCTTACATTGGTTTGTAGTTCTATGACCTCTATGCAATTATGCTCAAGTTGTTTTGGGCGTTTTCCGTATAAATATTGGGATGGATTCTGCGCTTCAGTTACTTTTAACTCTAACTCCGAGGAGTCTATGAGAATAGATTCATATTTTAACATCCGGCTATCAGTTAGCCATTTCTCAGCCTTTTGCTGTAACACCCCTCTAATATTATGAGGAGTGTATACTACTAACTTTCCACTAAAAGTTATCTTTTTTGTTTCCCCTATCAGGAGGGCAGTAGCCACAAGGGCTTGTACACAGGTGGGCCATCCTCTACTAACTGGGTCTAATAATTTGGAAAAATACCCTATTGGTTTCTTACTACCAGCCCAATCCTGTGCTAGTACCCTATAGGCTGTCTGGTTAGAAACATTCAAAAGAGGTGGAAGGGTTTATTTAGATCAGGGAGGCTCAACACTGGGACTTCAACCAGGGAGCGCTTAATCTTATCAAACATTTGATCATCTTCCAGAGTCCATTTTAAAGAATTAGTAGTTAATTTTTCATACAAAAACTTCACCTTTTCACTGAGTCCCTCAATCCATTGACGGCAGTATCCTAATAATCCTAGAACCTGTCTAATTTCTCTTTTGGATCGAGGGGGGTGCGTGGACAGAATCCCTGAGATTCTGTCTGGGTCCAGTTTCTTTTTCCCTTGACTTAGCCAATGTCCTAGTGTTCTGCCTTGGCTGCAGCCGGCAACAAAAGCGCCACGCGGCCGCCCCTCCCCCCGCCAGGGTGCGGAGGAGAATAGAAAGAAACAGGCAGAAAGTGGTGGGTCGGGATAAGGGCAGTTTAACAGAACAGCAAACAAAGGGAACAGCAACAACAATGATACAGAAAAGGGGAATACACAAAACAAACCAGCAGAACAGAACCGCTTTCTCGGACTGAAACGATGCTGAGCCCTCCTGAGCCGCGAGTGAGTTCCCGCCCCCCAGCTCCCTCCCACCGGAACCCAGCATGACGGCACATGGTATGGAATACCCTGCTCTGCTTGGCCAGGTTGGGGTTGGGTCAGCCCGCCCAGCTGTGTCCCTTCCTGGATTCTGGTGAAAATTAACCCTGTCCTGGCCAAACCCAGGACATTATCCACCCCTTATTCCATACCATCTACGACATGCACAGGTCCCCCATTGTCCAGCTGATCACCACCACTTCTCCTGTCTCCAGATATCATTCCCTTAGTCTATGTATCATCACTCCAAAGTGTCCGCTGAGTTCATTTAATCCATGACTTCGGGCTCCATCTGTTGTAATGGTCTTCCGTGGCAGGAGAGGTGATGTGTGGTGATGGGCGGTCACTTGCTGCATCCGGAGCTCACGGCTGATGTATCTGGTGCGGCCTGTGCCCACAGTCTGCAGGAGATGTTAATCTTGATGAAGTTGTTGGGTGCCAGTTGTTGAAAACCAGGTCCAGTCCCATCATCGCTGTGCTCTGCTAGGTTTTCATCAAAAAGTCCATCCTTCTTTAATCTGGACGTATCTTACTATACTACTACTGGTATAACATAGAACAATTATAACAGTGATAACAGACAGTGACAGGGTTATTTAACAATTAACTTTATACAATTTATTTATTTATTTATGGACTATTCTCCCCCAAAATCAAATCCCCATGAGGTACACATCAGACTTCCCCATCCTTCCGCATTACCCACCAGGTACACCCAGGTCCTTGAGCAAAAGCAATCCTGTGGACGGGCTTGCATTTGCCCGAGGCAGGACTAACCCAAACTGTTTTCCCTAACATGTTCCGCGTGTGCACTACAGGGACATTATCCCCTTCTACGGGGCACTAAGGTTTTGATTGGGCAGGACCAGCCCGGTTGGTGGATCCTCTGGTGTTAACCAACCAGGTGGCCTTTGCTAAATGAGTATCCCAGTTTTTTAAAGTACCACCCCCCTTTGCTCTCAGAGTGGTTTTTAACAGACCATTGTACCATTCGATCTTTCCCGAGGCTGGGGAATGGTAGGGGATGTGATACACCCACTCAATACCATGTTTTTTGGCCCAGGTGTCTATGAGGCTGTTAAGAAAGTGAGTCCCGTTGTCCGACTCAATTCTTTTGGGAGTGCCATGTCGCCACAGGACTTGTTTTTCAAGGCCCAGGATGGTATTCCGGGCAGTGGCATGGGGCACAGGGTAGGTTTCTAGTCATCCGGTAGTGGCCTCCACCATTGTGAGTATATAGCGCTTGCCTTGGCAGGTTTGTGGCAGTGTGATGTAGTCAATCTGCCAAGCCTCCCCATATTTATATTTTAGCCATCGTCCTCCATACCACTGAGGCTTTACCCGCTTGGCTTGCTTGATTGCAGCGCATGTTTCACATTCATGGATAACCTGTGTGATGGTGTCCATGGTCAAGTCCACCCCTCGGTCACGAGCCCATCTGTATGTGGGATCTCTTCCTTGGTGGCCCGAGGTGTCATGGGCCCACCGAGCTATAAACAGTTCACCCTTATGTTGCCAGTCCAGATCCACCTGAGCCACTTCAATCTTGGCAGCCTGATCTACCTGGTGGTTGTTTTGATGTTCCTCAGTGGCCCGACTCTTAGGGACGTGGGCGTCCACGTGACGGACTTTTACAACCAGCTGCTCCAGACGGGCAGCAATATCTTGCCACAATGGGGCAGCCCAGATAGGTTTGCCTCTGTGCTGCCAGTTGTTCTTCTTCCATTGCTGCAGCCACCCCCACAAGGCATTGGCCACCATCCAAGAGTCGGTGTAAAGATAGAGCACTGGCCACTTCTCTCGACTGGCAATGTCTAAAGCCAGCTGGATGGCTTTCACCTCTGCAAACTGGCTGGACTCACCTTCTCCCTCAGCCGTTTCCGCGACTTGTCGTGTAGGGCTCCATACAGCAGTCTTCCACCTCCGCTGCTTCCCTACAATGCGACAGGACCCATCCGTGAACAGGGCATACTGTTTCTTCTCTTCTGGCAGCTGGTTATACAGTGGGGCCTCTTCAGCACGTGTCACCTCCTCCTCTGGCGATGCTCCGAAATCTTTGCCTTCTGGCCAGTCCATGATTACCTCCAGAATTCCTGGGCACCTGGGGTTTCCCATTCGGGCGCGCTGGGTGATCAGCGTGACCCACTTACTCCACGTAGCATCGGTGGCATGATGCGTAGAGGGCACCCTCTCTTTGAACATCCAGCCCAGCACCGTCAATCGTGGTGTCAGGAGGAGCTGTGCTTCAGTGCCGACCGCTTCTGAAGCAGCTCGAACACCTTCATATGCTGCCAGAATCTCTTTTTCAGTGGGAGTATAGTGGGCCTCTGATCCTTTGTATCTCCGGCTCCAAAACCCCAGGGGTCGACCTCAAGTCTCCCCTGGTGCTTTCTGCCAGAGACTGCAGGTTGGGCCATTCTCCCCGGCTGCGGTGTAGAGCATCTTTTTAACATCTTGCCCTGACCGGACTGGACCAAGGGCTACAGCATGAACTATCTCCCGTTTAATCTGTTCAAATGCCTGTCGTTGCTCAGGGCCCCATTCAAAATCATTCTTCTTCCGGGTCACATGGTACAGAGGACTCACAATCTGGCTGTAATTTGGGATGTGCATCCTCCAAAAACCCACAACACCTAAAAAGGCCTGTGCTTCCTTTTTGCTGGTTGGTGGAGACATAGCTGCTATTTTGTTGATGACATCCATTGGGATTTGACAGCGCCCATCCTGCCATTTTATTCCCAAAAACTGGAAATCTTGCGCAGGTCCCTTGCTTTATTTTTTTCATGGTGAAACCGGCTTTCAGGAGGATCTGAACTGTTTTCTCCTTTTTTTCGAAAACTTCCTCCGCTGTGTCACCCCATACAATGATGTCATCGATGTACTGCAGATGTTCTGGAGCTTCACCCTTTTCCAGTGCAGTCTGGATTAGTCCATGCCAAATGGTGGGACTGTGTTTCCACCCCTGGGGCAGTCGATTCCAGGTGTACTGGATGCCCCTCCAGGTGAAAGCAAAGTGTGGCCTGCACTCTGCTGCCAAAGGGATGGAGAAGAATGAATTAGCGATGTGAATTGTAGCGTACCACTTGGCTGCCTTTGACTCCAGCTGATATTGAAGTTCTAGCATGTCTGGCACGGCAGCACTCAGCGGTGGTGTGACTTCATTCAGGCCACGGTAGTCTATTGTCAGTCTCCACTCTCCAGTAGATTTTCTCACTGGCCATATGGGACTATTAAAGGGTGAGCGAGTTTTGCTGATCATTCCTTGACTCTCCAGCTGTCGGATCAGCTGATGAATGGGGATAAGGGAGTCTCGGTTGGTACGATACTGTTGCTGGTGCACCGTTGTGGTCGCGATTGGCACCTGTTGTTCTTCCACCCTCAGCAACCCCACAACGGAAGGATCCTCCGAGAGACCAGGCAAAATGGACAGCTGTTTAATTCCTGCCGTCTTCATAGCAGTTATACCAAAAGTCTACCTATACCCCTTTGGGTCCTTGAAATACTCTCTCCTAAGATAGTCTATCCCAAGGATGCATGGAGCCTCGGGGCCAGTTACAATGGGGTGCTTCTGCCACTCCTGCGCAGTGAGGCTCACTTCAGCCTCCAATACAGTCAGCTCTTGGGACCCCCCTGTCACTCCAGAAATGCAAATGGACTCTGACCCTTTGAACACTGATGGCATTAAAGTACACTGTGCACCAGTGTCCACTAGATCTTTATACTCTTGTGGATCTGACGTGCCAGGCCACCGAATCCACACCGTCCAATAAACGCGGTTGTCCCTTTCCTCCACCTGGCTGGAGGCAGGGCCCCTCTAATCCTCGTCAGAGAATTTGCTGCTGACTTGCTGTAAGAATGACTTGGAGGTCCCTTCCAGAGGATCGGAATCAAGATCAAACTGTCTACCTGGTCTGGAGAGCTGGCTGCTGGAAACTGGAGAGGCATTTTTCCTAACAGAATCCCCTTTGGTGATTGTTTTACCTCACAACTCACGCACTCGTGCCTCTAGACTTGAGGTGGGTTTTCCATCCCACTTCCTCATGTCCTCTCCGTGGTCACACAGGTAAAACTACAGGGTGCCCCGTGGTGTGTAGCTTCTGTATTCCCTCTCCTGAGCAGGGAAACGCTTGCCCCTAATAGCTGAGATGCTGGCCCGTACAGGTGGGGAGTAGGATATATTCTTTTTTAGTCGCTTGACCAGTTTCTCCACAGCTGAGACAAGGGAGGAAGAGAGACTTTCCTCATATTGCCGGAGTCTGACAGCCACCTCATCCACTGTTGGTGCTTTTTTATCTTTCTAGTTTACTGTTGTCAGTGAGTTAGTATATGAGGATGGTGCGCTCTGCACAAACTTCCTCCACATAAATGGTGTGTACTGGACTTCATCTGGGTCTGTGGGTACCTGCTCATTGTCTGGTTCATAGTAAACCAGCTCCCGCACAGCTAATTCCCTCAAGTACTGAATACCCATTTCCATATTGGTCCACTTGCCAGGAAAACATACAAAATCGTCACTGAAGGGGTACCTCTCCCTCACGCCTGACAGAAGTCTCCTCCAGAGGCTGAGGACGTGTTCCTTTTTCCCAATGGCCTTGTCAATGCCCCCTTCCCTGGCCAGGGATCCCAGCTGCTTGGCTTCCTTGCCCTCTAATTCCAAGCTGCTGGCCCCGTTATCCCAGCACTGCAGCAGCCAGGTGACAATGTGCTCGCCTGGGTGGCGGCTGCAATCTTTCCGCATGTCTCGCAGCTCGCCCAGGGACAGGGACCGGGTGATGATCTCTGTCTCTGTCTCCCGCGATGACCCTGGCTCATTGTCATCCCTCCCGGAGCGACCCGCTCTTTTTGCATCTTTCTTTAGTTTTACAGGGGCGACTGCTACCGGCACAGGTTGGTCATTGGGCTCAGCCGCGATGCCTGCTGCTGAAGCTGGGGCTGGAGCAGCTGCCGTGCCTGCTGGGGAAACCGAGGCAGACCCTGCAGCTGTGGCAGTGGCAGCGGTGGTGCCAGTCGGGGGGGCTGTGACTGCCTGCTGGGCTTGAGGGGCTGCAGGGATGGCTGAGGGGGCAGCGTCAGTTGCAGTGCCTGCTGCTTCGTTTCCCCCCCTTTCCCCTTTAGGGCACTGAACAGTGTTGAACAGGGCAGCTCGGTAGGCGTGGGCCAGACCCCAGCACATTGCTGTGATTTGTGTCTCTCTGGAGTTCCCAGGGTGGCAGCACACTTTTTGCAGATATTTTACTAGTTTGTCCAGATTCTGCACTTGTTCAGGGGTGAGTTTCAAAAACATCGGGGGTGCCCACTGCCCTAGGTACTTGCCCATGCTGTCCCACACACCCAGCCACTCAGAGCTATCCAGCCCCGGGGCAGGCCTCTGCACGATGTTCTTAACTACTTGCTTAACCCTAAACAAGACCCAAAACCCATTCAGGAGGCAGAACAATAGGAGAGTGCTGGCCTGAGCATCCCACGGGTACTCGAAATTCTCAAAAGCCGTTAGGACTAGCCTGAAGGAGAGAGGGGGGGCGAAAGAGTGGGGGAAGGTATCCCCTCTGGTTTTCCCCACAGGCTGAGTTCGATTATTAACAAATTCTAAGACATAGGATCCGAGGTATGGAAATGACCGCAGTGCCGCATGCAAATACAAGCCTAAATTCATGCACAGTGATGTTATCATGTCATAACTCGGTATCGTACAGTATAGCAAAATCATAATCCTGATCCTTTTCCCAGTGATGATGAACAGCATGGCAATGAACACATAATGCAAGTACGGATTTACATAGCAGAGCCACTTGATCCTTTTCCCCGAGGTAATGAACATCACCACAGGGAACAAGTACAGCAAGTACAGATTCAAAAACCACAACCATCTGATCAAAGACAGAAACATTTTTAGCGGCGACTATTTAACTAACACAGAAAAATGCGTATACCAAAATTTAACAAAGTCTAAGAAAGCAGTTTTAACACATGCTGCTCAGCCCTGCCGTTATCCCCGCCCCATGTTTAGCGCCAATTTAATGTTCTGGTTTGGCTGCAGCCGGCAACAAAAGCGCCACGCGGCCGCCCCTCCCCCTGCCACGGTGTGGAGGAGAATGGAAAGAAACAGGCAGCAACTGGTGGGTCGGGATAAGGGCAGTTTAACAGAACAGCAAACTAAGGGAACAGTAACAACAACGATACGGAAAAGGGGAATACACAAAACAAACCAGCAGAACAGAACCGCGCTCTCGGACGGAACCGCCGCTGAGCCCTCCCGAGCCGCAAGTGAGTTCCCGTCCCCCAGCTCCCCCCCACCAGAACCCAGCATGATGGCCCGTGGTATGGAATACCCTGCTCTGTTTGGCCAGGTTGGGTCAGCCCCCCCCCCCCCGGCTGTGCCCCTTCCTGGAGTCCGGTGAAAATTAACCCTGTCCTGGCCAAACCCAGGACACCTAGGTATTTTACCTCTGACTCAGCAAATTGTAATTTTGATTTTGATACTTTGAGTCCCTTATTTCCTAAAAAGTTTAATAATTTAATAGTCCCATCCTCCACTTGGTCTTCAGTTTTTCCTGCGACTAATAGGTCATCTACATATTGTAATAGTTTTGTCCCTTCACGGGATTCAAAATCTAACAATAATTTTTCTAGGGCTTGCCCAAATAAGTTGGGGGACTCCGTAAATCCTTGGGGAAGGACGGTCCATTGGAGTTGTTGCTTCTTATTTGTTTCCGGATCCTCCCATTCAAAGGCAAAATAATCTCTATTTTCCTCATGTAAAGGGCAAGCCCAAAAGGCGTCCTTTAAGTATATCACACTATACCAAACATTCTCAGGGGACAAATGGCTTAACAAGGTATAGGGATTGGCCACCACTGGAAATTGGGTAATTGTCCTTTGATTTATCGCTCTCAAATCTTGAACTAGGCGGTAGGACCCATCCGACTTCTTCACTGGTAATATGGGGGTATTGTGTGGGGATATGCACGATTCTAATGTGCCCTGTTTTAAAAGGCCATCTATGACAGGTTTTAAGCCCTTTCTCCCTTCTAAGGATACAGGATATTGTCGTACCCTAATAGGAATATGCGAATCTTTCACTTCTATTTTAATGGGTTCAATTTCCAATTTCCCGATATCCCCAGTATTGTGCCAAACTCTAGGATCTATCTTATTTTCATCTTCTATGGTTAAAGTGCACAACTTTATTTCAAGTTTCCCATTTTTAGTTTCTATATTTATTCCTAGTGCAATGATTAAATCCCTTCCCAGTAAGTTATTTTCTGCCCCAGGTACTACCTATAAATCATTTAAGAATATACGTTCATCTGATTCAATTTCAACATTATCTACGATAGGAACTCTAAAGGGTTTTCCCTTGGCCCCAACGACCAAGGCAGTTTTGTTCCCCTTCTTGATTCCTTTTGGTATACTCCTAATGGTTGATTTTTCAGCGCCTGTATCAACTAAAAATATTACTTCCTCTTTCTCGGGACCTATTAAAAGTTTTATCAAGGGCTCTTCTGATGTTCTGGTCCCCAAAAAGTATAGCCCCTGACATCCCTACTTGTCTTCCTTGAACATCTTTTCATCTTGTTCTCTCTTTTTACAATTGCTCTTCAGGTGTCCCTTCTTGTTACAACAGAAACAAGTAGGAATTGTAGGTATATCATGATTAAATTTGCCGGTCTTAGGTATGTTCTTTGATCTTTTCTCGGGCTCTGTTCCCCTTTTCTGGGTTTCCCGAACAGCTACCACAAATATTTTGGCTTTAGCTTTTTGTTTCTTCTCATCTCTCCTGACATAAACCTTTTGAGCCTCCCATAAAAGCTCCTGTAATCTTTGATCTTGCCAATCTTCTATTTTCTCTAATTTCTTTCTAACGTCTCCCCAAGATCTGGCTACAAATTGTGTCTTAAGTAGAGCTTCACCAACTGGTGAATTTGGATCCATCCCTGAATACATCTGGAGATTTTTTTCTCAATCTTTCTAGCCAGTCAGTGGGAGATTCATCTTTCCCTTGGTGTTCACTAAAAGCTTTGTTGATGTTCTGGCCTCAGGGCACTGATTCTCTAATTCCCTGTATAATCATTGTCCTTGAATCCTTCATACTCTGTCTACCTTGTGCAGCCTGGTGATCCCAATTTGGATTTAGGTTTGGCCATTTTTGATCCCCAGGAGGATCACCCTGATTTTGTTGTTCCCAAATTCGCATTCCTGCCTGGCAGATCATTTGTCTCTCTTCTGTTGTAAAGAGGATGCCTAAGATTGATTGAGTCTCTTCCCACGTATAAGTATTTGGCCCTAAAAATTGATCCAGTCTTTCCACTACTCCCTAGGGATCATCCAGTAGTTTTCCCATTTCCTTTTTAAAGGTTCTCACATCCCCTGTGTTGAGGGGAACGGCCACAAACTCAATTCCCCTGTTATTCCATCCTAAAGGTACTTCTCTTAATGGATATAACCTACCTCCTATCCCTTCTTCGCTACCACTATCAGGGGTTTTTTGTTTGGTTTTTCTTCGGGTTCGCTGAGACGGGGGTGATGAGGGTGAGGATGAGACAGGGACTGAATGGGTTCTGTGGGGGAGGTAGGGGAACAGGACTCTGGTCCTGTCCGTAGGGCGGTGGCAAATGATCTAAAGGTTCCCAGTTTCTCTCCTTCCCCTTTTCTTTGATTAGACATAATAGCGCAGGCTTAGAGGAACCTGTCCATAAAGCAGCATAATCACTTTCTTCCTGACTGAATAGTTCTTTGGCATTTACATGAATATTCAAAGCCTGACAGATCCAATCATCAAAAGACCCGAATGTTGGCCAATATAAATTATCAGGTCTTATGGGTTCTTTGGTCCATTCTTCCATGCAGTGTTGAATCATTTTTTCCTTACTTTTCTCTTTTCTAGATTCCCATGTATTCTAATGCTTAATCATTAACCCTAGGGGACTGTCCTGGGGTATTTCAAGTAAGTCGCTCCCCTTCCTTTTATTTCTAGGACCTCTCCGTGGGTCCTTTGGGCCTGGATTTTTACTTTTCCCTTGACCCATCCCGACTGATGCTCCTGAGAGTGGGGTCCCAAAAATCCCCCCCCTTGATTTTTGTTGTTGCGCCTGTAAAATTTCATCTGCTGTGGGGGCAGGGGTTGCTGTAAACTTCACCGGAGTTAGCGGTGGGTATAAATCAGGTCCATCTTCGGTGTCTATTTCTCCAGGATCAAAAGGATCATCAGATTCTGGCAGATCTACCCCCGCATTCCCTGTGTTGGGTTAGGGGTTTCATTGTACACAGGGCTAAATATTTCAAAAGACAGCAGATCAGTCTGTTCCTGCTTTTGCGAGAATGGAGGATGGGCAGCCCACGCTTGTAAGATAGTTTCTGCGGGTTTTAGAGCATTTAAAGCTGTATACACTGTTTTCCAAGTAATAATGATTTCGTCAGGGACTTCAAGCCACAAGTCCTTTTTTGTCTGCAATTCCTCCCCCACCTTTGCCCACAATGAGCTATCATATGAACCTGAGGAAGGGTACCACGAGCAATAGTCTCTTATCCAAACTAGCAATTAACCAACTTTTTAACTCATACCACAAACCCTTGTTCTTTCAAAATTCTCTGTAAAATCTCTTGATGGAGCTTTTGCTCCTTTGTAGCTGACTGTCCCATCTTATAAATCCGCAGCTGCTCACCTTAATCATTCCAGTGAAGGGTGATGTCTCCCCTTGTGTGTGCGCATGCGTGCATATGTGTCTCCTCTTGGTCCCAGCTGTGGTTCACCACTGGTAATTATCTCCAACTCTGAATATCTTCATGTCCAAATATCTTTATATCCAAATATCTTTATGTCCGAATATCTTCATGTCCGAATATCTTCATGTCCGAAAACTCATGATCGGGCGCCATTTGTGGTGAAGGACTTCACAGACCCCAATCTTGTGCTCGATCAGAATCATTTTATTGCTCAAGTGAATACCTTATATACTAATACAATAGTTACTAGAGCCAATCGGCTTTGGATTCGTGGCTTTGCGAATGCCAGTTCACAGTTGCTGTTTTCCGGGATCTTTTGCAGCTGAATGTGTGAAAACAGCTTATCTCATGAGAACAGAGAAGGAAGGCACAGGATGCGCTGATCCTTCAGGGTCATGAGACAATGGTGTTCTGTCTCAAATTATATGGTGGCCCATAAACGTGTGATAAACTTACCGCAACCCCCATTCCCAGTCCCCCTGTGCCTCTCAGGGGGAGGAGGTAGAGAAAATCAGGAGTGAAGTTGAGCCCAGGAAGAAGGGAGGGGTGGGGGGATGGTTGTTTTAAGATTTGTTTTTATTTTCTCATTGCCCTACTCTGACTTGACTGACAATAAATTAAATTAATTTTCCCCAAGTTGAGACATTTTTTTCTCTGGTGGTAATTGGTGAGTGATCTCCCTGTCCTTATCTTGACCCATGAGCCTTTCATTATATTTTCTCTCCCCTGTCCAGTTGAGAAGGGGGAGTGATAGAGTCACTTTGTTGGGCACCTGGCATCTAGCCAGGGTCAACCCACCACACTGTCACAGGCAAAACTGACTCAACTTGGGGAAAATTCACTTAATTTATTGCCAGTTAAAATAATTCGGGTAGCGAGAAACAAAGACAAAAAATTAAAACTACACCTTCTCCCTCCCTTCTTTCTAGGCTCCATGTCATTTGCAATTCCTCTGACTCTACTCCTAGCGGCACAAGGGGGTTATAATCAGTACATAAGAGTTCCTCTCTGTCACTCCTCAAGCTTTTCCCCTGCTCCAGCATAGGTCTTCCACAGGCTGCAGATCCTGTCAGGAAAATCTGCTCCAGTCCGGTCTCTCAGCGGGACACAATTCCTTCAGGAAATATCCAATTGCCCTGGCATGAGGTCCAATACAGGCTGCAGGCGAATATCTGCTTCAGCACCTGGAGCACCTCCTCCTCTTCCTCTTTTTCTGTCCTTGGTGTTTGTACTGCTGTTTCTCACTCTTTTTTCCTCACTCATCTGCCTGCCCAGGTTTTTGCCCTTTCTTACATATGTTTTCACAGACTTGTCACCAACTTCGCTGACTGAATCAGCTCAGGCCTACAGTGGGTCCATTGCTGAACTGGCTGGAACCAGCTGTCTGTGGCACAGGGCAGCTCCTGGCTCTTCTCACAGATGCCACCCCTGCAGCTCCCCCACTACCAAAATCTTGCCCATCCCCCTTGCACACCTGTCACCTTTTAGAATAGGATGGCAATAAACAGACTGGCAGATGCTCTCTGTTAACCCCCACCCTCCCACCAGAGGAAGGGAAAAAGGAGGAAAAGGGAGAGAGACTTACAAATTGAATATAAAAACAGCTTTACTAATAACACTAATAAGACTAATAATATCAAGAATAAGAGAAATAATGCAAAATATAAGAAACCGATATTAAGTTTCCCAGAGTTGGGTGCTGGGGCGCTGTTGTCCTGCCAGCAGCTTCCAGGCAGCACCAGGAAGTCCCCCACTGGACTCCACAGTAGACAGGAACTGGATTCAGGAACATACGGATCGAAATCTGGATCAGGATCACAGGCAGAACAACGAGCAGGGTCCTCTTCAGAAGACGGCCATGGATGAAGAGAGCGAGACCCTCATGATCCCCCAGCTTTAAATTGAGTATGACATGTATGGCATGGAATACCTGGTTGGTCAATATCAGGTCACCTGTCCTGTCCGCCCCTCCCTGCAAGTGTGACCCTTTATGACTCCTCACTTGTGGGACCTAAGAGGTCTGTCTATCAGTGACCTTGGCTGCTATAGTAGTAATTATAACCAGGGGCCTTTTTCTGCCTTCCATTCCTACCATTAGCTCAGTATAACTATAAACATGAGGTGTTATCAGCTTTGGAGCAGACAGATTCTGTAAAATATGCAGCCAACTTCAGAAAAATGCCGTTCCTTAGAAGAACTTAGCTGTAAGGAAGATTCACTAAAAGAGAATCTGTTCTGTTTTAACCAAAACCAGGATACACACCCAATACACACTCATGCTTTTGTAGATAGGATCAAATAATGATCACCAAGACTAGGTATCCATGGAGACAGAGATGCAAACTCCCCCTACCAACCAGGATATGCATTTTGGTCAAGGACAATAGTACCTGTCGAGCGTATACTGTATATAGTGATCTACGGTTTGTTGCGTAAATCTAGACTGGACCTAACCAACCCTCTGAGGCTCGCTATACTCCCACTGAAAAAGAGATTCTGGCAGCATATAAAGGAATTTGAGCTGCTTCAGAAGTGATTGTCACTGAAGCACAGCTCCTCTTAGCACCACGATTGCCGGTGTTGGGCTGGATGTTCAAAGAGAGGGTCCCCTCTACGCATCATGCCACCGATGCTACGTGGAGTAAGTGGGTGGCGCTGATCACACAGCGTGCCCGAATAGGAAACCCCCAGTTGCCCGGGAATTCTGGAAGTAATAATGGACTGGCCAGAAGGCAAAGATTTTGGAATGTCACCGGAGGAGGAGGTGACACGTGCTGAAGAGACCCCACTGTATAACCAGCTGCCAGAAGAGAAGAAACAGTATGCCCTGTTCACGGATGGGTCCTGTCGCATTGTGGGGAAGCAGCAGAGGTGGAAGGCTGCTGTATGGAGCCCTACACGACAAGTCACAGAAACTGCCGAGGGAGAAGGTGAGTCCAGCCAGTTTGCAGAGGTGAAAGCCATCCAGCTGGCTTTAGACATTGCTGATCGAGAGAAGTGGCCAGTGCTCTATCTTTACACCGACTCCTGGATGGTGGCCGATGCCTTGTGGGGGTGGCTGCAGCAATGGAAGAAGAACAAATGGCAGCACAGAGGCAAACCCATCTGGGCTGCCCCATTGTGGCAAGATATTGCTGCCCGTCTGGAGGAGCTGGTTGTAAAAGTGTGTCACGTGGACGCCCACGTCCCTAAGAGTCGGGCCACTGAAGAACATCAAAACAACCACCAGGTGGATCAGGCTGCTAAGATTGAAGTGGCTCAGGTGGATCTGGACTGGCAACATAAGGGTGAACTGTTTATAGCTCGGTGGGCCCATGACACCTCAGGCCACCAAGGAAGAGATCCCACATACAGATGGGCTCGTGACCGAGGGGTGGACTTGACCATGGACACCATCGCACAGGTCATCCATGAATGTGAAACATGCGCTGCAATCAAGCAAGCCAAGCGGATAAAGCCTCAGTGGTATGGAGGACGATGGCTAAAATATAAATATGGGGAGGCTTGGCAGATTGACTACATCACACTGCCACAAACCCGCCAAGGCAAGTGCTATGTGCTCACAAAGGTGGAGACAACCCCCAGATGGCTGGAAACATATCCCATGCCCCATGCTACCGCCCGGAGCACTGTTCTGGTCCTTGAAAAGCAAGTCCTTTGGAGACACCCCAGAAAGAACTGAGTCAGACAGTGGGACTCATTTCCGAATCAACCTCATAGACACCTGGGCCAAAGAACACGGTATTGAGTAGGTGTATCACATCCCCTATAATGCACCAGACTCTGGGAAAATCGAATGATACTATGGACTGCTAAAAACCCCTCTGAGAGCAATGGGGGGGTGGGGCCTTTAAACACTGGGATACTCATTTACCAAAAGCCACCTGGTTATTTAACACCAGGGGATCTACCAACCAGGCTGGTCCTGCCCAGTCAAAACTTCTGCATCCTGTAGAAGGGAATAAAGTGCTCGTAGTGCACATGAGGAATGTGTTGGGGAAGACAGTCTGGGTTAGTCCTGCCTCGGGCAAAGGTAAACCTGTCCATGGGATTGCTTTTGCTCAAGGACCTGACTGCACCTGGTGGGTGATGCGGAAGGATGGGGAAGTCTGATGTATACCTCAAGGGGATTTTATATTGGGTGACAATAGCCAATACTTTGAACTGTATGATATTAATTGTTATATAACACTCTATGTCATTACTTCTATTAGTTGCTACATGTCATATCAACAGTATTACAGTAAGAATCTCCCGGATTAATGAAGAATGAACTTTTATGAAACTGAGCAACACACAGTGGTGACAGAATCAGAACTGACTTCAGCAACTGGTGCCCAGCCACTTCATTGAGATCAACATCTTCAACCCGCAGACCATGGACATGGGACATTTCAGATACACCAGGTGCGAGCTCCAGATGCAGTATGCGACAATCCAACACTATACACCATCCTCCTGCTGCGCCCAATGTCACCTGCTCACCACATTGCAGCGAAGCCCAGTACTACTCTACCGACTAAGTGGACTTTGCACCATCTCTCCTGCCCTGAAATGCCCTGTTAGTTCAGTCTTTTTTGGGAGTTTTGTGAAATTCCCCAAATCCGCGAGTTCAGGATTCCGCAATAGTTGCTTGGGGACTGACTGAAAATCGGTCATCAGGTGGGGAGAAAATTGTATTCTATATAGATTGTTTTGCATATTCATTATTTTCATTATTATTGTCATTAGTTGTATTATTGTTAACTTTAGTATTTACTTCGTTGCCTTATTGAACTTTTTCTCAACCCATGATTTTCCCCTTTTGTCAATTTCTCCTCCCCATCCCACTGAGGGGGAAGGGGAGGGGTGAGCAAGCGGCTGTCTAGTATTTAGTTGCCAGCTGATGGGTTAAACCACAACAGCTGGTTATCTCATAGCAAAGTGCTTAAAAGAGTTGTTGAACTTATAAATGTTATGCATTTTTCTTTTTGAAATAGACACGTTTTCGATGTTTGCTGACCTTTTCTGTGATGACAAGTGGCTGCCAGTAATATGCTTCCTAGAAGATATTTTTGAAAAAATCAACACACTTTACGTGTTAGTTCAAGGTGAAATTTTAATAAAAACCGAGGAAATAACTGCTTTTCAAAAGAAATTAATGCTGTGGAGAGAGCATTTGGAAAATATCTGTTTGGATATTATGTGAGTTTGATGCTGAAAACCATGCGTGTCACCTGTAAAAACTCTCACATCTGTACACTTACAAAACTTGGAAACGGAATTTTGTAGCCTGTTTAAAAATCTTCCCAATGAAGAGTTTCAGTGGGTTTTGAACCCATTTGTCAAAAATATAAAAATGCAACACCTTCCGACTAGTTTGCAAAAACAACTGACATCATCATGGAAGATGAAAATTTACCAGCCAAATTTTGTAAAAGTCAGTTCTTTGCTGGATGAGGAGGGAGGCAAGGACTCTTAGCATAGAATTACTGAAGGAATTTATTTTCTTATTTTAGCTATGTGCCTAGTGGTGCCCCAGCCTAATGTATGGAGGACCCTGATACAGAGGAAAGCAGGGTTTATATATGTTACAATACAGTTGTGTAGACCAATCAAATTAGTCACGTTAAGGGGTGCGCTAATCAGTTACTGTTGCTTGCATAATCTGTACTTACTTGCCCCATGCAGGAGCCTTATATGTTTGTCCCATGCAGGTGGTGTGGACATATGGTCTGTGGTGTGGACGTATGGTTGGTGGTGTGTTAATCTTCATTGTTCTAAACCAATGTCCCATGCAGGTGTGTGTGTGGGTTATACTAGATTCTGGTCGATTGCTGTTCTGGCTGTGGTTATATACCTTGTTTTTTTGAAAGGTAAATCTTTTTTTGATGATATGGGACATTCTCAGCTGCTAAGAGCTGGCTTAGGTTGGGTCTTTAGGTCACATCGACCCTGAAGTAAAAGCTCATAGCCTCAGGCAGTGTTCATTCTTCTGTGCAAGTTATACTGCAGTTAGTGCCTTGCCTTTCACAATTTAAAGAAAAAATTTTGCATAATTGGTGGATGGGATTGAAAAATTAGTTTCATAATTTAGTGAGTGCAGTCAACGATGCACTTCTTCCATTTGTATCTACATCTCTTTCTGAGGTAACTTTTTCAGCTATGGCAACCATTAAAACCTAGTATTGAAGTAAACTGAACTTAGAACCTGACCTTCGATTTGCTGTAGCACAGTGATAAACTAAGAATAGATATAGATATAATATATATCTATAATATATAGAAATATTTTTTAAAAATAATGAAGAATATTGAATAATTTTTAGTGAGAGCACAAAGGTGGCTTTTACCATTAATAAATCAAGTAATTAAAAGCAATTTTTATCTCATCTGTTTTCAATTTCTATTTTTTGTGTATGTTCTATAATGTACATAATACATTATTACAGTAGCATATGTATATAAATTATAAATGAGTGCATATACATATATTGGGGGTGCACACTCAAAAATTTTTTGTTGATAAGTGTACATGATCAAAAAATTTGGAGATCGTTGCTTTAGATAACAGGAGGAAGCTTCATGATCAAAGGCCCAAATACTTATGGGGATGTATTGGATTTCCATGGCAAGGTTTTGGTAGCAGGGGAGCTGCAGGAGTGGCTTCTGTGAGAAGATACCAGAAGCTGCCTCCATGTCTGATGACAGAGTAAGTGCCAGCTATCTCAAAGACAGACACGCCACTGGCCAAAGCTGAGCCAATCAGTGACAGTGGTAGCACCTCTGTGATATAACATATTTAAGAAGGGTAAAAAATGCTGCACAACAGCAGCCGGAAGAGAGAGGAGTGAGAATATGTGAGAGAAGCAACTATGCAGACACCAAGGTCAGTGAAGGGGGAGGAGGTGCTCCCCTGCAGTTTGTGGTGAAGACTGTGGTGAAGCAGGTTGTCATCTTGCAGCCCATGGAGGTCCATGGTAGAGCAGATATCCACCTGCAGCCCTCTCACGGATTAACCTCATCCGGCAACTAAGCACCACATAGCCGCTCCCTCAGTCCCCCCATAGTGGGATGCGGGAGAGATTCAGAAGGGTAAAAGTGAGAAAACTCGTGGATTGCAATAAAGACAGTTTAATAGGTAAAGCAAAAGCCATGTGTGCAGGCAAAGTGAAATAAGGAATTAATTCACTACTTCCCATCAGCAGGCAGGTGTTCAGCCATCTCCAGGAAAGCAAGGCTCCATCACGCATAACGGATACTTGGGAAGACAAACACCATTACTCTAAATGTCCCTCCTTCTTCTTCCCCCAGCTTTTCATTGCTGATCATGAAGTCATATGGCATGGAATATCCCTTTGGTCCTTTGGGGTCAGCTCTCCTGGCTGCGTCCCCTCCCAACTTCTTGTGTACCTCCAACCTACTTGCTGGTGGGGTGGTGTGAGAAGCAGAAAAGGCCTTGACTCTGTGTAAGCACTGCTCAGCAATAACTAAAACATCCCTGTGTTATCAGTATCAACACTGTTTTCAGCACAAATCCAAAACATAGTCCCATACCAGCTGCTATGAAGAAAATTAACTCTACCCCAGCCAAAAACAGCATAAGCCCATGGAGGACCCCATGCCAGAGCAGGTGGATGTGCCTGAGAGAGACTCTGACCCTGTGGAGAGCCCATGCTGGATCAGGTTTGCTGGCAGGACCTGTGACCCCACGGGGGATCCACGCTGAAGCAGTCTCTTCCTGAAGGACTGCACCTGGAATGGAAAGGACCCAGACTGGAGCAATTCATGAAGAACTGCATCCCATGGGAAGGACTCATGCTGGAGAAGTTTGTGGAGGACTGTCTCCTGTGGGTGGGACCCCACACTGGAGCAGGGGAAGAGTGAGAGGAGGAAGGAGCAGCAGAGACAACTTGTGATGAACTACACTGCAACCCCCATTCCCCAGCCCCCTCCGCCGCTCAGGGGGAGGAAGTAGAGAAGCTGGGAGTTAAGATGAGCCTGGGAAGAAGGAAGGGGTGTGGGGAAGGTGTTTCAAGGTTTGCTTTTTATTTTCTCATTATCCTGCTTTGATTTTGGTTGGTGGTAAATTAAACTAATTTCCCCAAGTCGAGTGCGTTTTGTTCACGACTGTAATTGGTGAGTGATCTCCCTGTCCTTATCTCAACCCATGAGCCTTTGGTCATATTTTTTCTTCCCTTTCCAGTTGAGGAGGAGGGGGAGTGACAGAGCAACTTGGTGGGCACCTGGCATCCAGTCAAGGTTAACCCACCAAAGGAGGACACCTGATATATGCTGGGCATGTAATATGACTGAATGAAAGCAAGTTAGGAGATTTCTGGAAGGTGTTAATGACAATTTCTTGATGTGGGTGATATATGAGCTGTCTAGGGTAGATGCTGAGCTGGATCTGTTACTTGAAAAGGAAGAAGACTTAGCCGATGATGTAAAGGTCAAAAACCTTGGCTGTAGCGACCATGAGATGGTGGAGTTTAAGATCCTGAGAAAAGTCAGCAAAATGAATAGTAGACTTAAAATCCTGGACTTTGGGTAAGCAGGTTTAGGCTTTTTCAGGGACCTGCATTGCAGGATCCCATGGGAGACTGTCCTGAAATACAAAGAGGCCCAGGAGAACTGGGTGATCTTCAAGGACTACCTCTTCAAAGCACAAGAATAGCCCATTCCACTGTGCATAAAACTGAGCAACCCTGATAGAAGAACAGCATGGATGAGCAGGGAAATCCTGACTGAGGTCAAGCATAAAATGGGAATGGTCTACCTAGTCAGAGTATAGAGACATTGCCCAAATGTGCAGGGACAGAATTTGGAAAGTCAAAGCTCAGCTCGAATTGGAGCTAGTGAGGAATGTGAAGGGCAACAAGAAGGGCTTCTTCAGGTATATGGGCAGCAAAAGGGAAGCTAAGAAAAATGTGGGCCCACAATTCAATGGGTCAGGGGACCTAGTTGTTGTTTACTACAGTATGTAAATAATATATTAATAAGGACCACTTCAGAACAACAATGCAAAAGAGCCACCATGGATCTGTTGAATTTCTTGGGACTTGCTGGATACAGAGTATCACAAAAGGAAGCCCAAATTGTGCAAACAACTGTGGAATACCTTGTTGCGGCGCGGGCTCAAAGACTCGACCAATATGATCCGTAACAGTCAACTTTATTAGCAGAGAATCTGGATTATATAGACAGCACTCGGTACAGCACTCGGTTATGATTGGTCACTACTCATAAAGCATCTATTAATAGAACACCTGTTTACCCGCAGCCGGCCTTGGGGCATCTGTTTATCCACAGCCAGCCTCTCGATGGCCTTGAGGCCTGTGCTGCTACAGACCGATCAAGTCCATATTCAGAGTGTCTGGGTTGCTCACAATATGTCCCTGTTATCCAGGAATCCCACAGTACCTGGGTTTTGAAATTTCACAGGGTGAAAGAAAATTGGAACTAGAACATGACTGTTTACAGGTTATAGAACAGGTGTATTCCAGCTGACCAGATTTGAAAGATACACCTTTGGAAAAGCCAGACTGGGAGTTGTTCACTGATGGCAGCAGCTTTGTGGATAACGGAGAACGAAAAGCTGGATATGCTGTAGTGACGCTGAGCAGAGATACAGAGGCTAAACTGTTACCTGTTAATACATCGGCACAGAAAGATGAAATCGTTGCACTAACCAGAGCACTGGAATGGTCTGAAAACATGAGAGTAAACAAATATACAGACTCAAAATATGCTACAGACCGATCAAGTCCATATTCAGAGTGCCTGGGTTGCTCACAATATGTCCCTGTTCTTCCAGGAATCCCACAAATCCCCCTTTTTCTTTTTGAGGAACCCAGATACCGTTAAATATCTTCTTAACCACATTTATAGCACAATTTATCAAACATCCAAAAATGCCTAGCATGATCAGAATCATAACCAACATCGCTATCCCCTGTCTGACCAGATCCGACAACCACCCACTGATGCCCAGCTGACTGAGCCAGTCTGTCAATCCTGACTCTATAGCCCTTAATTTTTTGTGTAGCTCACTCAATTGTTGATGTATCGATTTTGAGTGGTCACTCAAATTCATACAACACATTCCTTCAAAAATCTTCACACCCATGTCCTTGTGCTAAAAGTAAAAATCAATTGCTACACGATTTTGTAAAGTCGCGTGTCTAACCAAATCTACATTTAAAAACAAACTACTTAAGGCCTGAAAAGTAGCATTAGTCTGCTTGGTTAACCAACATCCCAATTTCTTCGGGGTAGCTAGAGCCTGAAAGGCTGTAATCCTGGGAGCTAAAAATGATGCAGAGATTATTTCACCACTATTCCAAAATCTGATGTTGCCTTTGCAATCTGAGGTAAAAGCATGAATTGCTCTTTTCCCTTGGTATCGTGTATTTTGGTGGCCAATTATCATGATCTGATTTGGTGTTAAAAGCGTTAATCTCCCTAGACTACAGCGACCTCCCTTTATATGGGATGGGATGGATGGCTAAGCAGGATCCCCACAAATGAGAAATACCTTTTACAAAATATACAATGTGCAATAATATATCCATAACAGCGCTTACAGACTAAAC
The DNA here is from genome assembly GCF_030867145.1 of Opisthocomus hoazin. Taxonomy (NCBI): domain Eukaryota; kingdom Metazoa; phylum Chordata; class Aves; order Opisthocomiformes; family Opisthocomidae; genus Opisthocomus; species Opisthocomus hoazin. The sequence continues at coordinate 30,671,937 of NC_134453.1, forward strand.
ATATAGACACCTGCGGCCTAGTGAGGCCTGATACACCACTCCTTACAGTCTCAAATGAATCACTTGCCATCAAACAGCGTGTTATCACTCAAAATGTCTTCTGATGCTTCAGCAGGCACTGCAGGGTCTTTTGTGGTTGCCTGTTGCTTCTCTAGCGCCGGCTTAATGCACTTCGCGGGGAACCATTTAGGTCCTACATCTGTGGAAACACAAGCATACCCGCGCCTCCACATTAATAGTTCCCTTGGCCCTGTCCAAGCTCCTGACTGCAAATCCCGTGCCAGCACCTTTGCCTTAGGTCGTATATCAGCATTCTGGACGTTAGTTCCTGGGAACTTTCTATCCTGATCAGGCAGCTATTTGCACGAGACAAATAATAGTCACAACCCCAATAATGAAGGAATTAATAAAAAGACTCATCAAGAAACTCATATGGGGGCAGTTGCAGTAGTAGCAAACATCAGATGATATGCTATAGGGCCGAAAAGGCAATCACGTGCAGACACAATAGTAAGGAAATGCTAGATTCGCTGTGCAAATAACCCTAATATCCAAAGAAAGCTACTGATGGGTGAAGAGGAATAGCTCCTGGGGAGTACTGGCAAATAGATTTCTCGGAGTTACAAAATGCAGACAATATAAATATGTGCTTGTTCTAGTAGATACATTTTCTGGGTGGTCTTTAGCTTTCCCTTGTCACAACAGTAGGGCTAGGGAAGTTGTTAAAATTTTATTAAAAGAAATTATCCCTAGGTTCGGGATACAGCTTTATCCTCTGACAATAGACCTCATTTTATTTCCGAAGTAGTTCAGGGAGTGTCGAGGTTTCTCCAATTTAAGTGGGATCTACCTACCTCCAGAGGTCACAGTCTAGTGGGAAAGCAGAAAGAATGAATCAGGCTCTCAAGAGACCAGTTTGCAAACTTTGTCAGGAAGCACACCTTAACTGGACAGAATCCTTGCCCTTAGCTGTTTTGTGAATTTGAATAACCCCTAGGGTCAAGGAAGGAGTAAGGCCCTTTGAGATCATAAAGGGGAAAGCATATCCCACAAATCTTTTAAACATTAAGGGAGACCAAACACATATAAAAGAACAGGCTGCAATTAAAAAAAAATTTGATTTCTCTTTCATAGGCTTTGACTTCACTACATAGGTATCTAAATCAAAAGGTTTCTCTTTCCTTCTTCTTTGCACCAGTTCACTCATTTCAACCAGGGGGCACTGTTTATATAGGGACCTGGAAAGATGAACCATTGAAAGAGAAGTGGAAAGGACCCAATACTGTGTTATTAAAGACTTATACTGTGGTCAAGGTAGAGGGAATTGATTCCTGAATTCATTATACACAGGTAAAAAAGGCACCAAAGCCTGACCAAGATAAATAGACCTCTACACCAACTGAAGAATTTAAACTTCAGTTGGTCAGAGACATTTGATGAACTGTAACTGGAAGACAGGACTTGCATAAGTAAAAATTGGGTAACCTGAGATCAATTGTTTTCTTGTGTTTAGGATTAACAACTTGTTACTTATTGTTTTGCTGTTTATGTATGGAATGAAATTTTCTTGTACAAGGATAATTATAAAAGCCCCTCGAAAAGCATTATTAATTTAACTTTGATGAAATTAGAATTATGAGTATTATATGTTCAGTATCTGTTGTCTCTAAAGGAAATTTAATGTTACAGCTTATCCAGTTATTCGGGAGAATCCACAACATGAGTAGTGTGACCGCCTGTCTGCCGTTGCCAAAATCAGCTGCTAGCCCCTTGCAATGGGGAATCTTAACTTTAGATCTAAACCAAACATCTTAGGCCATGATAGATAATGGAGCAGGAATTCTGACTCTAAAAGAAAGTGGTGAAAAGGTGTTAGGATTAGGAAAGTGGACAGGGGCTTTTAACCTGACAAATAAAAGGATAATAGATATCTGTTGGCATGTAAATGAGGCTCAGAATACTCCCTTTGGAAAAGGGAGGGAACCTAACCCAGGAGAAAGTGGACCAGAACCTTGTGAACTAATGTTCCCTGGGGAAGGGACCTATCTCAGGTATGGACCAGCCCAGAAGAAGGTGAGTGGCGTTATATGCAAAGCACACCTTGGTATATTGAGTGGACTGGGGAGGGGAGATCGAATCAAAAAGGTAGAAACATTCCAGATATTAAACTATTGGCAAATATAACAGCAACATGAGTCAAGAAATCACAATATTTTAGATGGAACTGTACCTGAGTTTTCAATTGTTCCACAGTCGATTATGGGATTCAATGGTTAGGTCCTGTTGCACGAGCCCTGCAATTAGGATGTCTTTGTAGGAATTATTCTACCTACATCAATGATACTTGGGCTGGTACAATAATCAAAAGCAAATCTGTTAATTGCAGTAAAGAAACAGGACCCCCTATGGGTCATACTGTTATCGGAAATTGGCATGATAATTCCCTCTCTAAAACTTAATTTTAGAGTTTTAGAAAGCAGGCATTCTTTATTGCAGCGCTGGACGCACAAGGGATAATTCCTCCTAATATACATGCCAAAAAGGCATAACTACTAAGCATTTATACTAGGTTAACATATATATTCATCATATTTCCAAGAAATGATTGTCACATTCATTGTTTTTCCAGGAACTCATTAGCATATGTTAATGTCCTTCCCACATGTCTGTTGGTGCCTCCAGGTGGCCGTCGGGGGTCTTCAGATGAAGGCTCGTACTCTTCATCATGGTGTCCGCCAGCTGACCTTTGCTTCTACACAAACTCAGTTCCAGGATCACGTACACCATGTCCTCCAAAGTTAGTTTGTTCTGGTCTTGTGGTCAACTTACAACTTTCTTATCTTTGTAGTTCCGCACGTCTGCTCTCCCAAGGTCGAACTATCTAAAGTGGGATTATTCAGTGTTGGGGTTGATGTAGCTTGAGAATTAGCACGACTAGGCCGCTTAAGCAAAACAGCATAACTGAACAGGCTGCTAGAAAAGACAGCTAAGAATAGCCATTGAGAAAGTGCTGATAGTGCACATGGTGTGGGTTAGCAAAAACAAGATGTGTTCAAGGATGTGGAGGCAGTCTGTTGCTATTGGCGTTAGTGCATAGTTACCAATCATAAGGGAATGTGGGGCGTGTGAACAGCATGTGATTTATGTCTGTAGCCTATCCGAACAAGCGTAATCGTGTGTACAGATATGGAAAATGTATATAACCGCACAAGCGGAATAATAAAGGAACCGACTGTGCATTGTATCAATGCGTGTGAGAGTCGTTCCTGTCCTTGCATGGATGCTGAAACTCGGCAATTCAGGAACTTCTTATCTTACAACTATCCTAGCTATTCACAAAAATTTACTTTGGTTTGGTTACATCGGTTATGCAATGATTCTAACGACTTGAATTGGTAGCTTCTTATCTATATTCTCAGGTATCAATACAGTATGGGTCAGTGATGATGGCACCTAGATGACACAATTGCCTCTAGGAGGGAAACAATGACAACATATGTGAGGCATGTTAACTTTATGCCCTCTGTGGAGAAAGAGACCCTTAGGACCTCAATTATGGGGAACAATAGAGAGATGAAGCAGATCCCTGGAAACATCCCTCTATAGGGACAAAAGTGGGGTGGATACTAGAGGCAATTTTTAGTTCCCAAATCACCCCATTTCAAAATTGTGTATGGCTATACAGTCTGACAGGACAAATAGAGTTAGTAGCAAATGCCACAAAGACAGGACTGCAGGATTTGAATATCCAGCTACAAGCCACATCTAAAATGGCCCTACAGAACAGACCAGCATTGGATCTATTATTGCTACATGAACATGGATTATGTAGATATTTAAATTTAAATAATAAAGATTGTTGTGTTCATATTCCAAACATTACTGAACATTTAAAGGATCAGCTTGACAAAATAAAGTAGGTGGCAAAGTCAAGTCATGACCTTAAGGCTACTATGGAAATAGGGTGGCTGAATAAAATGCTGCACGGGACTGGGTTCTCCCTTACTGGATGGTTGGCAAACTTACTCAAAACTGTAATCGTAATCATAGTCATCATAATCATAATTTGCATTGCCTTGAGCTGTATCAAAAGGTTAATTATACAAATCACCACGGAAATTATATAACATTGATGAAAAGAAATAGTGAAACATATGAGACACATAAGAGAAGGTCTCATAGTCTCAAAGGGGGAAAATGTTATCAGGCAGAAATATTTAGGGCATAGTAATGCTTAGGTCATAGTGACATTGTTTAACTTTAGACCTGACTACTTTGTATAAACATTGCATGCCTTAGTAACAATTGTACCCTTGAAGAGGAGCTAACAGACTGATAAAAGGGGAACACCCAGCCCAGAAGGCGCAGAAAGCTGGACGATTACTGAAGAAGAATGAAGTTAACAAAGATCTAGGGTAACTAGGAAAAAGGTAAAGGCAGCAGGGGCAGATAGTGATCACCGACTCAGTTCAGAACTAAAAAGACTGCACCCCCCGCAGTGTGCGAGCATGCATAGTTAAGTAAGGAAGGAGTATACTTCTAAAGTAAGTGTGTGACCGATGAACCAATCAGAGTGTAATGAGTAATTTATTTGGTTTTGTAAGAGTATATAGTCCTTGTGACTCTGCTAAGCAGTGTGCTAGCTTTGTGGAGTTATCACCTAGCACCTATATTGGCGCAAATATGCAATAAAGACAATACCTCTGCTCTGTGTGTATATTGACATATTGCACAGTGGGTAAATGATCCCACTTTTCGGACAACGTAATGACCAAAGATGTGGAAAAAGCTGAGATACTCAATGTGGGAAACCATATAATTTGAGACAGAACAGCACTGTCTCATGACCCTGAAGGATCAGTGCATCCTGTGCCTCCCTTCTCTGTTCTCAGGAGATAAGCTGTTTTCACACATTCAGCTGCAAAAGATCCTGGAAAACAGCAACCGTGAACTGGCATTCGCAAAGCCACGAATCCAAAGCTGCTTGGCTCTAGTAACTATTGTATTAGTAGATATGGTATTCACTTGAGCAACAAAATGATTCTGATCGAGCACAAGACTGGGGTCTGTGAAGTCATTCACCATACATGTTGTCTCTGCCACTCCTTCCTCCACAGGGGGAAGACTCCTCACGCTCTTCCCCTGCTCCAGCGTGGGGTCCCTCCCACAGAAGACAGTCCTCCATGAACTTCTCCAAAGTTAGTCCTTCCCACGGACTGCAGTTGTTCATGAACTGCTCCAGCCTGGGTCCCTCCCACGGGGTGCAGTCCTTCAGAAACGGACTGCTCCAGTGTGGGTCCCCCATGGGGTCACAAGTCCTGCCAGCAAACCTGCTCCAGCAAGGGCTCCTATCTCCACAGGTCCTGTCAGGAGCCTGCTCCAGTGTGACCTTCCCACGGGGTCACAACGTCCTTCGGGCACATCCACCTGCTCCGGTGTGGGGTCCTCCATGGGCTGCAGGTGGATATCTGCTCCACCATGGACCTCCATGGGCTGCAGGTGGGCAGCCTGCCTCACCATTGTCTTCACCACGGGCTGCAGGGGAATCTCTGCTCCAGTGCCTGGAGTACCTCCTCCCCCCTTTTTCTTCACTGACCTTAGTGTCTGCATAGTTGTTTCACATATTCTCACTCCTCTCTCTGGCTGAAGTTGCTGGGGTTTTTTTCCCCCCTTCTTAAATATGTTATCACAGAGGCACTACCATAGTTGCTGATTGGCTCGGCCTTGGCCAGTGGCAGGTCCTTCTTGGAGCTGGCTGGCATTGGCTCTATTAGACTGTCCTAGTTTCACCAGGGATAGAGTTAATTTTCCTCCCAGTAGCTGCTGTGTTTTGCACTTAGTATGAGATGAATCTTGTAACACTGATGTTTTCAGTTGTTGCTATGAAATCAAGGACTTTTTTTCCAGTTTCTTATATTCAGCTAATGAGTAGGTGTGCAGAAGAGGAGAGGGAGCATAGCCAGGCCAATGGAAATATTCCATACTGTTGATGTCACGCTCAGTTTATAAATGGGGGTTGGCCGGGGGGCAGGTATTGGCTCTTCTCTTTTCTGTGAGTGCTAATCCTCTCTGGGCCGGGAGTTACAACTTTTCTGGGAGTTTGGTCTTTTTCAGGAATTTTGTGACATTCCCCAAATCTGCAATTTCTGGGTTCCGCAATCACTGCTTGGGGACTAGCTGTGAATTGGTCATCAGGTGGTGAGAAAAATTGTATATAGTTTGTTTTGCATATTTATTATTACCATTATTTATTATCATTATTATTAATAGTATTATTAGTAGTATTAGTATTTACTTTGTTGTCTTATTAAACTGTCTTTATCTCAACCCATGAGTTTTACCTTTCGTCCATTTCTCCTCCCCATCCCACTGTGGGGGAAGGAGAGGGGTAAACGAGCGGCTGTCTAGTGCTTAGTTGCCAGCTGCTGGGTTAAACCATCACAGTTCTTTTTGGCACCCAGCGTGGGGCTCAAAGAGTTGAGATAACGTCTGATCTGACCAAGGCATATTAAGGGGTTTATATCTGTCAACAGTTGCGGGTCACGACATTGATTCATCGTGCTCTTTTTGCTGCGCATGTCAAAGACTGGTGTTGGCTTTTGCAAGTTGCTGTATTCTGCAATGGCTAGTAATATTTTGTCTGTGGGATTTGTCGTTAGAGGACTGACCTGGGCCTTAATCTGGTATTTGCGCTTCGTACTGAATCTATTACCGATATTCAGGTACCACCTCACGGAGATAATTAGCGGTTATACTATTTCTTCTGAGAATTTTCTTATTGAGGAAGTACAGAATGGCACCTTACCTACCCTCTTCCGTGATGTTTCTTCCACCATCACAACAGTTTTTCAGTATCGCAGAATCACAGAATCACAGAATGTTAGGGGTTGGAAGGGACCTCTGTGGGTCATCTAGTCCAACCCCCCTGCCGAAGCAGGGTCACATACAGCAGGCTGCACAGGAACTTGTCCAGGCGGGTCTTGAATATCTCCAGAGATATTCCCAGGATCCCATTGGCCTTCTTGGCAACCAGGGCACACTGCTGGCTCATGGTCAACTTGTCATCCACCAGCACACCCAGGTCCCTCTCCACAGAGCTGCTCTGCAGCAGGTCCACCCCAAGCCTGTACTGGTGCATGGGGGTTGTTCCTCCCCAGGTGCAGGACCCCGCACTTGCCCTTGTTGAACCTCATCAGGTTCCTCTCTGCCCAACTTTCCAGCCTGTCCAGGTCTCGCTGAATGGCAGCACAGCCTTCTGGTGTATCCACCACTCCTCCCAGTTTTGTGTCATCAGCAAACTTGCTGAGGGTACATTCTAACTCTTCATCCAGGTCACTGATGAAGAAGTTGAACAAGACTGGGCCCAGTACTGACCCCTGGGGGACACCACTAGTTACAGGCCTCCAACTAGACTCAGCGCCGCTGATGACAGCCCTCTGAGTTCTGCCATTCAGCCAGTTCTCAATCCACCTCACTGACCACTCATCCATCCCACACTTCCTGAGCTTCCCTAGGAGGGTGTTATGGGAGACTGTGTCGAAAGCCTTGCTGAAGTCGAGGTAGACAACATCCACTGCTCTCCCCTCATCTACCCAGCCAGTCATGTCATCGTAGAAAGCTATCAGATTGGTCAGGCATGATTTCCCCTTGGTGAATCCATGTTGACTACTCCTGATAACCTTCTTTTCCTCCACTTGCTTGATGATGACCTCTAGAATGAGCTGCTCCATCACCTTTCCTGGGATGGAGGTGAGGCTGACCGGCCTGTAGTTCCCTGGGTCCTCCTTCTTGCCCTTTTTGAAGATTGGTGTGACATTGGCTTTTCTCCAGTCCTCGGGCACCTCTCCTGTCCTCCAGGACCTTTCAAAGATAACGGAGAGTGGCTCAGCAACGACATCCACCAGCTCCCTCAGCAGTTGTGGGTGCATTCCATCGGGGCCCATGGATTTGTGGGCGTCCAGATCGCTTAAGCGATCCCTCACACAGTCCTCCTCGACCAAGGGAAAGTCATGCTCTCTGTAGGCTTCCTCTCTTACCTCCAGGGCCTGGAATTTCTGAGGGCCTGCCTTAGCAGTGAAGACTGAAGCAAAGAAGGCATTCAATAAATCTGCCTTCTCTGCGTCCTCCGTCACCAGGACACCCACCTCTTTCAGCAGCGGCCCCACATTATCCCTAGTCTTCCGTTCGCTGCTGATGTAGTTGAAGACGCCCTTCTTGTTGTCTTTGACATCCCTTGCCAGCTTCAATTCCAGGTGGGCCTTGGCCTTCCTCGTTGCATCCCTGCATGCTCTGACAACATTCCTGTACTCTTCCCAAGTGGCCTGTCCCTCTTTCCACATTCCATGGACCCTTCTCTTCCACCTGAGCTCCGCTAGAAGCTCCTTGCTCAGCCATGCAGGTCTCCTGCCTCCTTTGCTCGATTTCTTTCTCAGGGGGATGCACCGCTCCTGAGCATGGAGGGAGTCATGTTTAAACAGTATCTTGAACATCCTTGGGTAGTTAAAATACTTCTATTGGTATTTATTTGGAATAGTTTTTTGGGTTTGTCTAAGGTTAGCAAGCACATTAAGAATATCATCTGGAGATCTGCCCCGAGGCTGGAAAGTTATGAGTGGCAGGGTGTGTGGAGTAGCATGAGGAGATGCCTGGGATGGCGGGCACCTCCAGTGTTTTGGAACTTCACCCCTGAACAAGTGCAGAATCCTGAAAAGCCAGTAGAATATCTCCCAGCTACTGTTGCGCATCATTTTTTACCCTTTCTTAAATGTGTTATCACAGGGATGCTCCCAACATCACTTATTGTCTCAGCTTTGGCCGGTTTGAGAAACCGTATAACTTGAGGCAGAACATCACTGTCTCATGATCCTGAAGGATCAGTGCATCCTGTGCCTCCCTTCTCTGTTCTCAGGAGATAAGCTGTTTTCACACATCCAGCTGCAAAAGATCCTGGAAAACAGCAACTGTGAGCTGGCATTTGCAAAGCCATGAATCCAAAGCTGCTTGGCTCTAGTAACTATTGCATTAGTATATAAGGTATTCACTTGAGCAATAAAATGATTCTGATCGAGCACAAGATTGGGGTCCGTGCAGTCATTCACCCCAGGTCAGCAATGTGTTCATGTTGGAGCCAGTTGAAACCAGCTCCGTCTGACATAGGTGTCTTCTCACAAGAGACACCTCTCTGCAGACACCCCCCCCCTCGCGCTATCAAATCCTTGCCACCAGTTCCAGGTAACTTTGTGTTTTTGTAAATAATTGATTCCTGTCCCCACCACCGTGCCCTGCTCTTTCAGACTGCTCAACTCCTCCCCCAAAACAGCAGCAAGTGCTTGCACGTAATGGATGAAGAGCCGGCCCTGCAGCCGACGCATAGCCCCGTGCAATAGCCCGGCTGTCCAATCGAACAGTTCCCTCTTCTCCCACCCCCATCCCGCTCCTCGCCCCGCCCGCAAAGCATTTGGCTGAAAGGCAAAGAAATACATCACTGCAAAGGCAGCTCTGTTGCTGGAGAGGCCTTTGCAATTACAGACGTTCCCTGCAGCTCCCTGCTAACTCACTGCATGCAGGAGAGCGATAGGGGGAAGATGTGGGGAGGCATCTGTAGGTGCTTCTGAATTGGAGTGATGGGAGAAGCTAGGAGTAGCTGGAGCATAAAGGACATGCTTGAGTCCTAATCAATGAAGCAGTGCAAAGGGGACAATGAGAATTGCAGGTTCGGTGTGTCCAGTCTGCTCAGGGCTTTCCAACATGATTGATTGCTGCATATTTATTGCAGACAGAGAATCTCTGGCTTTGTGCAGATCTCCCAGGAACCAGGGCCACCCTGGTAAGACAAAGGCTCATTTAATCGAAAGTGCATGGATGGCAAGGAGCCAGGGCTGGAAAAGTCTACCAAATCCTTTCAGGCCTTCCTCGTTGAGTTTATATCTGTGTGCATGTACACACATACATAGAATCACAGAATGGCTGAGGTTGGAAGGGACCTCTGGAGGTCTTCTGGTCTAACCCCCCTGCTCAAGCAGGGCCACCAAGAGCCAGTTACCCAGGACTACATATAGATGGCTTTTGAATATCTCCAAGGAGGGAGACTCCACAACCTCTCCGGGCAACCTATGCCAGTGCTCGGTCACCCTCACAGTAAAGAAGCGTTTCCTGATGTTCAGATGGAACCTCTTGTGTTTCACTTTGTGCCTATTGCCTCTTGTCCTGTCACTGGGCAACACTGAAAAGAGCCTGGCTCTGTCTCCTTTACACTTTCCCTTCTGATATTTGTATACATTGATGAGATCCCCCCGAGCTTTCTCTTCTCTAGGCTGACCAGCCCCAGTTCTTTCAGCCTTTCCTCATATTGAGATGCTCCAGTATATGCCAAGCAGTACAGGCAGTAATGCTAGCCAGTGGCTTTCTGTTTTCTGTGTGCACTTGTGGCAATCCATGTGGGGCTATATCCCTCCGTTGCTTGTATGCTTTGGTCATAAGCTTTTTAAAGGAGAAGGGAAAAAAAGATAAAGAGGAGCGGAGCTCTGCCTGAGCTCAGTGCCAGGCTCTTGACTGCTGAGACATTTGTCACTGCCACTGCTGGGGGAGGGGGCAAGTAGAGTCTGGGAAAAGAAAGAAGGGAGCAAGGCCTGGGATAGGGATGTGCCCTAGCATCTCAAGTGCTATATGTTGCAGGACAGTTTTCCCCTTCCAGCATGGCCAAGGGATACCCAAGGTGGTTGGGCTGAGACCTGCTGATGCAGCTGAATGCTGGCAATGGGAGTGGGATGGAAGGAAAAGAAGTGGAGAAAGGAAGGAGAGGGGAGAACAAAACAAGGGGAGAAAAATTTGTGTGTCTGGTGGGGATGAGGCCCTCCTCTGGTTGTCACGTTCTGTCCTGTGCAGGAGCTGGTGTTCCAGAAAGGCACTGGCCCCCTGTGCTGCCTTGGGATCCAAGTGGACAGAGTTGGCATGGAAGCGGGAAGATGCAGGGCTAGCTGTGAGCTGAGCACTCTTCTTTCTCACCGTGTATAATTTATGCTGGGCTGGTGAGGCTGATGGCAGAGGAGGAAGGAAGCAACTTTTTCCCTGAGAACAACCAGACCAGCGTTAGAGGATAGAGGACTTGCCCTTTCCCTACATAGGGAGAGGGGAAGGCACACACACACAAAGGTGGATCTAATACATCAACAGGCACCCGTGGAGAATCAACCCCCTCTTCCGGTCAGGGCCGGGACTGAGAAGTTGACCTTGCCGTCTTGTACGAGGGGGGCCAAAACGGCAGAGGAAGTCCCCGAGACGGAAAGGCGGAGGGGGACGAACTTCACTGATTCGGATACCCTTTTCTTTCGCTCCCCTGACTTAGTGCTGTTATTATTTTCAGGGCGGAGGCGGAGGAGGGAGAGGTATAATAGCCTTCTATGCTGCCTTTGTTTTCCCTCTTGCACTGAGCCCTAGTCCTCTGAGTCGTTAGGCACAGCTAATCGCCTTCCCTGCCGAACTAGCAGGCTCAGCTCCCGCCCAGTGCCCCTGAGCCCGTACCGGGGGACAACGAGCGGTGGCAGCCCCCTTGTCCCATCGCTGCTACTTCGCAGGGGAGAGGAGACCGAAAGGAACTTTATTGCCGTGCCCACCACTCCTCGTGTACTGTCTGGACAGTTGGGACCCCGTCTGCTGCCAACTGCTTAGGGGCGGGTGAGGGGAAGTGATGCCGATCGCCGCCAACTCGCAACCTTGTGCTGTGCAGCCCGACTCCCGCCTCTTTCCTTCCGTCTGCCTGCGGAACCACGACCGGGAATCCGCAAAGTCCGGGGAGGACGACGTTGAAGATCGATCAGATCCCCTTCGCCCGGGGGGAGAAGCGGGTAGGGTCGTTGGGCTCACCAGCAGATTGGCAGCTCCTTCCGCTGTCTCCCTCCCCCATCCTCCTGCTCTGTCGCCCCCCGCCTTCTTCTCCTCCTCCCCCTCCCCCTCTCCCATCGCTGCCGCAGCCGTCACCTCCCCCCCAGCTCCCTTCCTCCTGGAACCCCCCCTCCGAATCCACTCCAGCTTCCTCAGCTTCGCCATGAACGGGGGCGCCGCTCATTTCCAGCAGCCGCCGCCAACCCTACACAGGCCGAGCCTCCCGGAGCAAGGAACTCAAAGCCAGGGCAGAGGCAGACATATCGCCGCCCCGGGCACCAGAGCCCCTGTGTCAGGTAAGCGGTGTGTGTGAGGCGAGGAAGTATTTTGGGGCGGGGAAGTCTATTCTTCACACCCCACACCCCCCCCCCCGGACTACCCCTTTGTTCATCTTCTCCCCCAAAGGTCCCAGAAGTTGACACTTCAGTGGAGTTATGCTCGCCCCGCCGGGTATGTGTCCCCACGGGAGACACGACGGGTGTTTGGACGCCAGGCGGTAAAACACGCGAGGATGGGGGAGAGACCAGAATCGTGGTATCGCGCTCCATGTCCTTTGGGGTGTCTCTGCCCTCAGAGCTTGTGACCTTCTTGAGTCACACCCCTCGCTGCCCGGAGGGTGCTGAGTCCCGGGGGTGACATGAGAGCAGCAGCACACACAGGGGAGACGTCGGGGCTCCCGGAAAAGGGATTGAGCAAAACCTCTGCTAGGATTGTACCAAAACAAACTTGTTTGGGCTCTTGTTCAAGTTTTGTACCTCCTGGCGAACAGCTGAAATTTTGGTGTGTATTGGGGGTAAACAGACTCACCAAGACCGGGGGTTTGTGCAGTCTTCAGGACTGTGCTAAGAAGCCATTTCCTTCTCTGCTTATTTTCTCCTTGTGTTTCTGGTGTTGGAATCGTTGGGTGGACTGAACTGCTGGAGAAAGTTTCTGAACTCTTGCTCCGTGTGGCTCAAAGGGGTCTTGCCACAGAGTCAGAGTTGGGTGTTAGGATAAAAGCATTTAAAGTTATTCCATCCTTTGAGACCTTTCATATATATATATATTTTTTTTTCTTAGCATCAGATGTGGCATTATAAATTATGCTGTTGGAGAAGAAATGCTGTAATCAAATTTGAGAGGGCACATTCATTCTTAGTATAATCATTGTTAATATCGTATCTGTGCTGTCTTCGTATTTTCTAGCCTGTTGGTATAATGTGGTTTTTTTTTTTTAGTTTGAGATTACTATTCTTTTACTGTGCCTTTAAATACGTCAGTACTATCATATAAACTTTTGTTGTATTCTGAATAATACCAGGGCTGTGTAACTTTGATTGTAGTTATTCTGTTTAGCTGATCCTTCAAAATATTATGTGAGATTCAGTGATTGTCTATGGTTAGCTCTGATCTCTTTGGTGAAGAAACAGCCCCCTAATACAGCTAATCTGTTGATAAATGTAGTAGATAGCATAAGTGTATGGGTGATGTACTCTTACTTAATTTCCTTAGTGAGTAGCTGACTGCTTGCCCTCTTACTGTCCTTTGGCTTTATTGCTGTTGGAAAGTGAACTGATACACTTTTCTAAGCATCAAGTGTTTGATTTTTAGAATATTTATTTTGTGGGGAAACTTGCAGTCCTTCAAGGAGTGGCATTCAGTTCCAAAATTACACGTGTATATAAATCCAAAGCAGCCCCTAGCTGGTTGACTACTTTTTTCCTTTACTGTCAGCGTCCTTTGAAACTATTATTAAGACTGATATGGCTTCTTAAATTCTTGTATATGTTGGTAACTCCAAAATGCTGGGAAAACATCATCTTATGGAAACCCTATCTTTCTTCCTAATAGTCTCTGTATATTGACTATTTGACACCTGACTTTTTAAGTGTCAGGTCCAACCAAATGATTACTTGATGATATCCCTCTGAGGAACAATTTTGACCACTCAGTTCACTTTTATTTTGGAGCTATGATGTTTTCAAGACTGAGGCCCTAATACTTAAGTTTATGTGTTTATTGTTAAACGTGGGAGTTCTCTTCTAGACTGCATTGGGATTTCCCATGTGATTAAATTTTAAACCCAACTGTGCTTTCAGGATTGGAGTCTTAGATGTTTTTTCACCATTGTTTGCATATGGCAATATGAACTATTATATATATAATATATTAAAACCCTATATCTATAACTATATAACTACATATAATAATGATATCTATAACATAGGTTTTATATATATGAAGTCAGTAATTATGCATTGGTGCAGGGATCACAGCAGACAATGAGAGATCATTCTTTGGGATTGGAACATGGAGAAGTACACTAATTAGTCCTTTCCTAGAGTATATTTGTAACTGTGCTTATGTCTTGGGGAGTTACTTAAATGACTTATGGAAGTCTGTAGTATGGATGTTTACACCATTAGAAATCTTACTCTAAAATTAGATATATTTTGTACACAACAGGGTTCACCACTTTTCCTTGGAATCTGTGGTTGGAAATGTTTTAAAGGAATACCATGTTAAAAAATTTAGAAAGAATTTAAATTTTTACTTTTGAATTGGTTTATGTATTGCAGAAATATCTGTGTATGTGTATTGGAGATCACTTGTATAGCTGTCTCTCCTCCCCAGTTATATGGGCCTTTCACAAAAGATGATATTTAACAGAAAAAAAATCTTCTCCAGATATAAGTGATCTCAGGAAGGGAAGTTTTACTTGACAAAAGTTCATTTCAGTTCTGCTGTTTAGACATTGTACATTCTTGGTGGAGTTGAACAGCTCAGGTTGAATTCTGATCACAAATCCTCTCCTAGCTCTCCCACACTTCTGATAATCTCATAATAAAATTGACAGTGTATTACTGTGAAAGAAAAGGTTTTACATTGCCTGTGACTTGGAAACTCTTAGATACAGTAAAGAAATAGAACCTTTATCGTTTGTTCAGTTAATCACAGACCGGGTAACTATGTATCAAGATCTTGCCATTTGATTAGGGGGAGTTCACTATCTTTCTTGTCTTTTGTCTGAAAAGGGATGGAGCTTTGGGGGGTTGTTCAAAAGTTTTGGTCTTTATTAACGCAGATCCCGTGCTAAACATTCAGTTTTTTGAACAATCTCTGTTAGAGATGATGTTGCAGTCAGAAAAGCTTGTTTGCAACTATGGCACTTGGAACAGTTAGGACCATTTTGTTCAAAGAGTTTAGCTCCTTT
This sequence comes from Opisthocomus hoazin, assembly GCF_030867145.1. NCBI lineage: Eukaryota > Metazoa > Chordata > Aves > Opisthocomiformes > Opisthocomidae > Opisthocomus > Opisthocomus hoazin. The sequence continues at coordinate 30,687,010 of NC_134453.1, forward strand.
GGGTACCAAAATTAAATAGTTAGGTTTTACAATGTGTTCAGATCCTCATAGTAGATGAACATTCATTTTTAGTTATAATTTCAAATTTATATAAAGTGTATGTGTATTATGATCTGCAATTAATCTTCTAGTGTTAAGAAAATATAGATATTTTATACACCAGATCAGGTGGTGTATAGATGGGGGAGAATAAATGATTCCTATCCCACCCCCTACACCAGGAAAAGACCATTTTAGATCTGTGAAAATCTATTTAGTACATTTAAATATTTGCTGCTAGAGAATGAGTTGTGCACCTATTTGTGGAATCAGGAAGTTGATTTTTTTTTTTTGATGTTGCTGAAAATCCTGTTAGTCATATTACTGAAAATAAGTTTTCCATTTTTTCCAAATGGTAAAATATCAAGATCAAGACTATATTATTAAACCCTCTTCAAATTTTGGGAGTAACTAAACAGTAACAGCTAAACATATTTTACAAGCAGTGTCCACAGAGACAGACACAGAGATACACTTATATGCACAGACACATGCACACTCACAGAATCATAGAATAACATTAGGTTGAAAGGGACCTCCGGAGGTCATCTAGTCCAGTCTCCTGCTCAGAACAGGTCTAATTAGATCAGGTTGCTCAGGGCCTTGAATACCTCCAAGGATGGAGACACTCCAACCTCTTTGGACAACCTGTTCCAGTATTTGACCACCTTCATGGTAAAATTTTTTTTCCTAATTGGAACTTCCTATGTTCCAACTTGTGTCCATTGCCTGTCTTCCTATTGCTGCACACCTCCAAGAAGAGACCGATTCCATCTTCTCTGTATCCTTCAATCAGGTAGTTGTGGACACACACAGACACTCATGTACACACACATGGAGGAGGACACTTGTGCACACCAACACACAGAGGGAGATGTATACAGACACAGATAGATGGAGATGCACACACACAGAGAAGGACACTCATGCACATGTACACACAGAAGGAAATGTTCATGTGCTATCACAGGGAGACACGTGCACACAAACATAAGGAGAGTTGTACATGCACACAGGAGACTTATGTGCATACATGGAGATACATGTAAACAGAATCACAACTTCAGGCAACTTAAAGAAGCCTCAGGTCTGCAGGCCCTGGTTTTTATGGGGGACTTCAACTACCCTGATATTTGTTGGGAAAGCAACACAGTGGTGAACAAGCATTCTAAGAGATTTCTTGAATACATTGAGGACAACTTCCTAATGCAATTGCTGGATGTGCCAACTAGGAGTGGTGCTCTTCTGGACCTACTGCTTACAAATAAGGAAGATTTGTTTGGAGATGTGACTGTCAATGGCAGCCTTGGCTGCAGTGACCATAAGATCACAGAGTTTGAGATCGTAAGGGGCATGAGGAAGGCAAGTAGCAGAATAAAGACCTTGGACTTCAGAAGAGCTGATTTCAACTTATTTAGGGAACTGTTGTGAGGGATCCCATGGAAGTCTGCTTTGGAGGGCTAAGGAGCTCAGGAATCCTGGGAGATTTTCGGAGACAGCCTCCTCAAAGCACAAGAGCAGTCCATCCTCCTAAGCAGGAAAAGGAGCAGACATAACAAAAAACCAGCCTTGTTAAACAGTGAGCTACTGAGAGGGCTCAAGTAGAAAAAAAGAAGCATATGAGAGATGGAAAAGGGGACAAACTTCCAAAGAATATGGTTATATTTCTTGGGCATGCAGAGATGCAGTTAGGAAGACAAAAGCTCAGCTGGAGCTCAAACTGGTAAGAGATGTTAAGAATAACAAGAAAGGCTTCTATAGGTATGTCTGTAGCAAGTGAGCATGTATGCATGAATGTTCCTCTCTGCACACATATGTGCATATGTGTCTCCCTCTCATAAAAAAGTCTAGGTTGGAAGGGACCTCTGGAGATCATCTGGTCTAACCTTCTTTTAAAAGCAGGGTCTTAGGTTATCCAGGACCCCGTCAAGCTGTCTTGACTATTTTCAGCTCAGCAGTTTAGCTAGTTTTCTACCCATCTTGTGGTCCATCTATCCAGTCCATATCTTCCCAACTTGCCAGTAAGGATGGAGTGGGACACCATGTCAAACACCTTGCTAAATTCAAGGTAGATGATATCCACTGCTCTCCCCATATCCACTGAGCAAATGCACGTGCAATAGAAGAGGAGGACGCTCATGCACATACAAAGGGAGAAACATGCCCTCACACATGCAGACAGAGGCACTTGTGCATGCATACTCACAGAGGCTGACACAGGAAGACACCTGTATACAGAGACACTCAAAGGGAGACACATGCAGCAGAGAGGGAGAAACTAGCATGCACCCACACAGAGGGAGACACATGGACACATGCACAGACACAGATGGAGATGCTCACACACACAGAGGGGCAGATGTGTGCACACACACAGAGACACTTAGATTCATACAGACATAGAGGGAGATGCCCTCCCCCCCATGCACACACAGAGGACACTGATGTACATGGACCTAGAGGGAGATGCACACACTCAGAGGGGGAGATGTGTACACACAGAGCATGCACACAGAGTGAGACATGGATGCACACATACACAGGGAGATGCACATGCTGAAGGAGATACATACAGATGCAGGGAGACACAGACAGAAAGACAGGGAGATGTGTGCACACAGAGGGAGGCACGCATGTAAACATACAGGGAGACAGTCATGAGTGTATGCATGTGGACACAGAGGGAGATACTTGTGTGTGTGCACACATGCATATTGGTAGATACTAATGCGTGCTCACACACAGGGAGACATGCATGCGCATACCCCCACAGAAGGAGGCACTCAGGTGTATACATATACACATACACAGATGCACAGAGGAAGACACGCATGTGCACACACACAACTGGAGATGCACACTCATATACCATCGTCTTCCCCTGTCCTGATTTTTCTGTTGGTATCAGTGTACAAACACTACTGAAAATACCCTGAATTTGCCTGTATGCAGCTGAAAGGCAATTCAGGCCTAACATCTTGTAGTATTTACGGTGAGGATATGTCTGGTAATCCTGTCTCAGTTAAAATGACTGATAACAGACATGATAATGATAACTTGGTGTACAGTACAGCCTCAATTCGGTGAAATGCAATGACATGCAGCAAAATGTAGCTGTCCTGTGTCTAAAAGCAACAATGCAAACATATTTAACTGAGTGACTTGAATTCAATATTAAAAACTCTTCAGTTGCTCTTTGTAGTTGAACAGATAGTTATAGTTTTTTAGCTCAGTCCATGTCCTAACACTTCCCTTCTGTGTCTGCATTATTTTTCCGTATTGGAAATGATGCTACAACACATATGTTTTCATCATAGACACTCAAAAATGTGATGTTTGTGCTGTGGGCTATTTAATTCCAGGGTAAAATTACTTAAAACATATTGCCTCCTTTTCTTGTATTCTTCCTGCTTTATATGGGGGTTGTGCTTTGGGACAGCTGGGGAGACCGAAATTTTATGTCAGAAGTTTTATTTATATGGTGTTAAAAAGAATGATTTCTTTGTCACTGAAAGGAGGGAATAATGCTTTATCAGGGTACTAATAAGCGTAACTGTGAACATACAAACCCTTGGAAAATCTGAGCTAGTTTTTTAAAATAAAAGCTTTTGCTCTTCTTTTCATGCTGCTTATAACCCCTTTTCTTCACCCTCAGTGTTACCTTTGCAAAATGAAACCTGCATGCACACATAATCTTTTTAACCTATGTTGTCTGAGAAAAAGGTTTTAAATCTTTTTTTTTTACTCAAGATTCTTGCACTTGAAAACCACTCATCGTGTCTTCTTATATGGTATCTGCTTCATATCAGAAGTTCAGATAGAATGATGTCAGCTAAACATAGAGCTGAAAACCTGAATGAGATGCAAGATGTAGGGGGGGAGCCACGGATCCTGCCCTATCCCTCAGCAAGGTGGTCATCTGGCAGTAGTTACTGGCAGCAACTGTCCCAAACAACATGCTGGTCAGAAGCCTGACTGGGGGAGGATTAGGAATGTTTTCAGTGTGACTCTAAGGAGATGATTTGGAATGTCTTACTTGAAAGGGAGGAGAGAAGAATGATGCTGCAAAACCATGGAGGGATGCTCTGACTACACTCCCTCCTCTTCAAACAAGAATGCAAAATGTCAGGGAGTGTCTTAAAAATTTTGTAGTGAACATGAATTTTCATGTGAACATGCCGATGTCGAGGTGCTACTTTCCTCCTGCTTTTGTTTATCTGTTGCTTTTTTCTTTAGATGGCTTTTGGTTGAACTCTCTTATTTTTTTTCTACAGTAGTGGGTTTTTGTTTTTTTTTCTCTGTGCATGTGTGTAAAATGCAGTAAATATCTATTTGGTTCTTAGAGCTACCTGGCTGTGGAAAACATTTTCTCACTGTTGAGGGGAAAATTATTGGCTGCTCTTGTGCTGTGGCAATCTAAGATACAGCTTTCTTTTAGAAGTTACTTTACTTGATAAGTAACGTAAGAAGGAAGAATGAGTACTTTGTTCTATTTGGGGAAAAAAGCAGGAAGTGGTTTTGAAATTTGGTATTTTAAGAGTGATTTTGAGTATGTATAGTGTTCTTATTTTCTCATCTTCTCAAATGCATGCACATGCCCCAAATGTTCATTCTTAAAACACTGTCTTCCCCAGACCTTTCTCAGTTGAAGGGATCGATTTCATACCTGTTATCACCTAGGTTGCTGTTCCCAGAATCACTGACATCTTATTTAGGTTGAGCCTCTGCCTCTCAGCTTTCATTCAAGCCCTTGCTAATCATGGTTTGTGTGAAAAGGGAACCTTTGTCATCAGTTTATAGGTGATAAAGCATTTCAAGACATTTCAATAATTTCTCTTGTAATGGCTAATGTTCTGCATCCACATAGATAACCTGTGTTCATTGCAGTGTTGTCCAGCACCTGGTACAGTTTTGTTGGAAATCTTTCCTCTGTACATAGAGATGATATGATTTGGCTTTCATAGTTTGGAATGTTTTCTTAACAATCAGCCTTCAGTAAAGCACTGCAATATTTCAGACTTCAAAAATGAGCCAGTCCATCACTATGAATTTGTCTGGCCTTCTGGACTGTTGTCTTGACGTGCGGAAAACAGACTCCACAATCTGTAAGATTGTAAAGTAGGTATGTTTATTCGTCACTGGGCGGCACGGGGGGTAGCCCCACCAAAGTCGTGCGCGCCGGACAGTAACTTGCCTCTTCAATTTATACAGTCAAGTATTACATATTCATCAGATTTCCCAATCTGTCTATACTTATGCATGACCCAACCGTGCTTGCACGGTGCCTCCTGGTGGTGGTTGTCGGGGGTCCCAAGATGAAGGCTCATCCTCTTCATCACAGTGTTCGCTGATTAACCTTTGTTTCTGCGCAAACTCAGTTCTCTTCTGGCTCCCATCCAAAGTGCAAGGACAGTCTTAGCTGGTTCTAGGCTACTCCCCAGCCCCTATCAGGAACTACCCCCTTTGTAAGGAAATGCAAGACTCTCTGCCTCAGTTAATTTACACAATAGATAAGCACTATCAGTTCTCTGCACAGCACCTATCAGGCAGTGCTGTTTCTACTAAATTCCTTAAATATTAGGCAAGGCTGCTTCTACTAAAATCCCTTTAACCCCTTCCTTCAGTTCCCCCTTTTCTAAAAGGTTAGTAAATTCTTTTACTACTGTTAATTCTATTACAGTACTTTGTTATTTAACATCTTCTCAAAATACTTATCGGACTCCAGCTTTCGTCGTAATTGTTTCCTTTTCCATTCACTATACGAATCTTCCGTACTCTTGCAACACCAAAGGCTACACCTAATCAAAATACACAAAATAATGCTTACTATGATGATCAAAACTATTGTAACAAATAATTGCTTCAGCCATCCTAGGTTAGGTAACCAAGAAGTGAGTTTTTCCTATATTTCCGGGAAACCCCAGGATGTGTCGTCTTGGGCAACTTGATGTAACACCTTGGTCTTTTCCCACATTTTATTCAAATCTGTTTCTGTTGTACAGGTCCATCTAGGCCCCTCCCTCGGGTCCCAACCACACGTTTCCTGATTTTGTTTCCACTAAATAAGAAGTCATGATCTCATCCCCAATTTGTATGGATATCCCCTTCTGTATTCCATAGGGTCGTCCATACAGGATCTCAAAAGGGCTCAGTCCCTCTCTTGCCTTAATTTCACAATTTGTTGCTTGATTAAGTGGTTCATTTTCTCCACTTGGTCGCTTGACTGAGGGCGGTATGGGGTGTGGAGCTGCCAATCTATACCCAGGTGACGGCTGATTTGTTGTACTATTTTTGAAACAAAATGTGGTCCCCTGTCAGAGGACATAGTTGCTGGAACCCCAAAGTGTGGTATTATCTCTTGTGTTAATACTTTCGTCACCTCTCGAGCTTTAGCTGTCCTGGTTGGGAATGCTTCCGGCCAACCTGAAAAGGTATCGGTTAATACCAATAGATATCGGTACCCCCCTTTTCTTGGGAGTTCCGTGAAATCAATCTGCCATTGCTGCCCAGGCGCATTATCTTTTCCAATCTGACCCATTTCTGGTTTAGGGTTATTTTTCGGATTAGTCTGGAGGCAAAGATCGCACTGCTGAGTCACCTGTCTCACTGTGGTATATAGATTTCTGGCTACAATCTCTCTAATTAAGTGTTTGTACAGAGCCTCTGTCCCCCAATGCCTTTTCCTTTATTCTCCCCTTACCAGATGCCATATCAGACAGGAGGGAATGATTAGTTTTCCCTGTGGGGTTTGAGCCCACCCCTCTTCATTATATGACCCTTCTAGATCTGTGATAAGTTTCTGATCTTCCTTAGTATATTCTGACTTACCTTCTAGGGAGATTCGTCCGTCAGGGATTAAAGCCCCTTCAGTTTTTACCTCTGTTTTGGCCACCTGTTTTGCCTCTCTGTCCGCCAGCTCGTTTCCTTTTTCCAATTCTGAGCTCCCTTTCTGGTGCGTCTTAATATGCATGATTGCCACTTCCTCGGGGAGTTGAACTGCCTCCAGTAGTTTCAAAATTTCTTCTGCATGTTTGATGTTTTTCCCTTGAGAGTTCAGTAGTCCTCTTTCCTTCCAGATTGCTCCATGCGCATGCACAACTCTGAAGGCATACTTTGAGTCTGTGTATATAAAGCAATTATCTCTGCCTTTTGCGCAGAGGTGTTTATGGGCAAAGGTCTTGACTCTATGATTTCTTGACTGGTGGTAATAGCGTACCCCGCGTGTCTCTTACCACTCAGGACATAGCTGCTTCCATCTGTAAACCAGTTTTCTCCGTTGTCCATAGGGCTGTCTCTTAGATCCGGGCGACTCGCGTAGGTTGCTTCAATGGTCTCCAAGCAGTCATGATGCACCGGTTCTCCTGTGTTTCCACTGAGAAAGGAAGCTGGGTTGACAATGTTAGTAACTATAATCTCTACATCATCCTGTTCTACCAGTATGGCCTGATATCTCAGGAATCTTTGTGGAGAAAGCCAGTGTCCTCCTTTTGCCTCCAATACTGCGGACACCGTGTGGGACACCAAGACAGTCATTTTCTGGCCCAAGGTAAATTTTTGGGCTTCCTGTATATTTAATATTACAGCTGCAACCGCTCGCAGGCATCCAGGCCAACCCTTCGCAGTTGCATCCAGTTGTTTGGAGAAATAGGCAACTGCTCATCGATATGGACCCAGATCTTGTGCTAGTATCCCCAGAGCAATCCCCTGCTTTTCGTGAGAGAAAAGGAAAAACGGCTTATTCACATCTGGGAGCCTTAAGGCAGGGGCCGACATCAGAGCCTTTTTCAGTAGTTCAAAGGCTTGCATGGTCTCCTTGTTCCATTTAAGGTGACTTTGTCCAGTAGCTGTTAGTTCATATAGTGGTTTAACGAGTAGTCCATAATTATAAATCCACAACCGGCACCACCCGGTCATTCCCAAGAAAGTCCATAACTTTTTCACTGTCTGAGGTCTCGGAGTTTGGCATATTGCCTCTTTACGGGCCTGTCCTAAAGTTCTTTGTCCAGCATTAATCTCATAGCCCAAGTAAATCACCTCGTGCTGCATTATCTGGGCCTTCTTCTTAGATACCCGGTACCCTTGGAGCCCCAAGAAATTTAGTAGACTCACCGTCCAAGTGATACAACCATCTTCTGTTTTGATGGCAATCAGGATGTCATCCACATACTGTAGTAATTTCCCTTCTTCAGATGGGATTTCCCAGGATTCCAAGTCTTTTGCGAGTTGATTGCCGAAGATGGTAGGGCTGTTCTTAAATCCTTGTGGCAGCACCGTCCAAGTGAGCTGAGTCTTTCCGCCACTTTTGGGGTTCTCCCATTCAAATGCGACTAATTTCTGACTGGCTTCATGGAGAGGGAGGCAAAACAAGGCATCTTTCAAATCTAAAACAGTAAATCAGGTTAATTCGGGAGCCAATATGGTCAACAAAGTATATGGGTTTGCTGCTACTGGGTAGAGGTCCTCTGTTATTTTGTTTACAGCTCACAAGTCCTGGACCACCCGATACGACCCGTCAGGTTTACGGACAGGTAGTATAGGGGTGTTAAAATCCGACTTGCACTCTTTCAATAATCCTAATTGTAAAAATCTTATTATCACTGGCCGGATTCCTTCCTTATCTTCCCGTTTTAGGGGATATTGCTTAACTCTTACTGATTACCGGCCTTCTTTGAGTCTAACTTCAACGGGTGGAGCATTCTTCACTCGTCCAGGCACATCAGTGGCCCATACCCCAGGGTATGCCCGGTTTAGGACCTCCTCGGGAATTTTTCCTTCTGTGGGAGGACTGGTTAGAAATAGACTCAGTACCTGGATATATTGTCGATCCTTCACCTCCAGAGTAATTTCTCCTTTTTCAAATGTAATTTTTGCACCCAATTGTTCCAACAAATCCCTTCCCAGAAGTGCCTTTGGGGAGTTGGGCATATACAAGAATTTGTGGATGCCCCATTGTTTTCCTAATTTGTACTTCAAAGGTTTACAAAAGTATGCCTTTTCACTTTGGCCAGTTGCCCCTTTTACCATGATATAATCACTCCCCAGGGGCATCAAGGCTTGATTCAAAACCGAGTATGTTGCCCCCGTGTCAACCAAAAATTCTACCTCTCATTGTTCCTTCCCTAGCTTCATTATAACCAGTGGATCCGCTAGGGTGGATTCCCCAGGTCCCCGTCAATCTTCCTTCACATGAGCTACCATTCTTCTTGTCCGATGATTTTGTTCGTTTCCCTTGTTTTTTGGACATTCCCTTTTCCAATGACCAAACCTCTTACACAACGCACATTGGTCTCTGCCTAACCGGGACGATTCTCGTCTTGGTTTTCTCTCTCCCTCTTCTCTGACAACTGCTACCATTCTCCTCTGTCCTTGTTTGTACCCTTCCTCTCTATTGTTAAACACTCTCCATGCTTCATCCAGTAAGACTTTCAAATTTCTCCCTTCTGTGGGGTGCAACTTCTGGAGTTTGTGCCTAATGTCTCCCGTAGACTGACCCAAAAATAGGGAGACTAGTTGTTGTATTCCTACCTCTGACCCAGGGTCCAGCGGTGTGTTGCAGCGCATTACATCCCTCAATCGATCCAGGAATTCGGATGGAGACTCGGAGGGACCCTGTTTAACTGCATATAAAGCTGACCAATTTATAGTTTTGGGAATGGCCCTTTCCATTCCTTTAGAAATCCATTCTTGGTATGCCTGCAACCTTTCCCTGTGAGCAGACCTGTTACCATACCACTTCGGGTCTTGGAGGGGGAAATAATCCTTAACCTCACTTCCCACAGTTTTATAGTGGTCCTCAGCCAAATCACCTGCAGTTTTCAAAATTAGCCATTTTTCTGTTTCAGTCACATGCTGTAATAGTAGTTGTATATCATTCCAATCTGGATTATGTTGTATTTTGATTAGCATAGTTCCACCATCAGGTCCTACCGTCTCTCAGAGAGGTACTTGTAAGGCCATTGTAGTGGATTTCTTCCCAGTCCGGGAAGATACAGGGCTGTCCGGAGGAGTGGGGATTTCATCTGAGTTCGCATCCTGTTCCCGTGGTCGAGGGGGAGGCTTAAACAAATCAGTTAGATCTTATTTTGACACCTGATGGATTTTATTGGGTTTAGTACATCTTTTCCCAATACTACATGCCGAACAACACCACCTCAGTTTACCTCTGAGTTCTTTATTATTTTCTCGCTCAAGTGCGAGTACCATGGGGTCCTGTGGTGGTATCATTCCACAGTCCCTTTGCCACTCCGGATGGTTCCGGAGGGTGAAAAACATATCTGCATATGAGACCTCATCCCATTTTCCTTCTCTCCTCAAAAACAGCATTAGTTGTAAGAGAGTATTATAGTCTATTGACCTGTTTAATGGCCACTTGACCCCATATTCCAATTTATATAGAAGCCACCATTGATTGCAATATTTGATAAGGGTCCTTTTACTTTCTATGCCTCCGGTCCCATCAATGTCTTTCCAGTGAGCAAGTACACAGCCTAAAGGACTCTTTCTCAAAATTCCTCCCTGATTGTTACCCATTTCGCGTCTTATTGCCCCTTTAATTTGTCTTTTGCTATTCTTTTAATAAGTTTCCACATGAATCGGTTTTTTACAGCTCATTATAGTTTCTTCCCAATCTTTCTCCCACACGTCCCAAATTTCCAGAATCAAATTTTCCCTTCTGCACACCAGCTTCACTACCTCAATTTCTTGGTGAGTTCTTTCCCAACTATAAAACTGTGGGGTCCGGGGAAAGCCCCTAGGACAATGCGCTCCTCGCCTACTAGATACACAGTACCACTTTTTATCACAAGATTTACACTTCAACAGAACCCAAGCTTGGTGCCAATTCTTATATAATCTAGGAGCTAGCCCACATGCGAAGCAGGGAATTATTCCTACTTGCCCACTAACCCTAGGACTTATAAGGATTTCTGGAGGTTGTTTCCAATCTAAAGCTACCTTCCACCCTGCGGGAGTCACGTATGCCCCTTTCAAATAAAATCTTTCTTCTCCCCTTTGTATCCAATCCCCCCCCTCATTTAGCGACTCCCAAGGTTCGAGCCCAAACCACCTAAGGAGTGATTTCCTTTACCACTTTAATAATCAACCAGTTCCCGTTCCCTGTCACTTAGGAGAGTAGTTAGGCACTACGGCAGCCCAAGTTGCATGTTACAAGATTTACAAGCTTTATAATTATTCCAAGCGCTTTGTCCGTCTCTGGCCATTCTCCTTGCGGAGTTATGGAACTGCAGATCGGGACTCCCACTCATTTCACAGCAATGCTGTGTCTCAACCACATATACACAAGCACAAAGACAATACTTTTAACATAAAATCCCCAGATATTCAAATTATAACATTATCACTTGCAGCTAACATTCATACAAAACAACCCAAATGCGATTGCAGTTCACATTCTTACAGAAACAACCCGAACGCAACTGCAGCTAACGTTCATACAAAAACAACCTAAACATGATTGCAGTTAACATTCATACAGAAACAACCCGAACGCAATTGTGCGGAGGTCCGCTTACCCTTCTCCTGCTTCTTGTATACCAATCATTAGCAGGTCCGTCCTGGCTCCCGACACTGGGATGCAGTGGTAACCTCGGGTTTGCTCTATCTACCCTCAAGATCGCTAGCGGCTGCTCTATCGGTCAGCAAACCACCTCCTTACCAGGGTACCCTTTCCCATGGGGACTATGCTGCACGCCAGATGTCTCAGTGCGATTTACCAGCAGCCCCGGCCACACGTAAGACTTACAGGCCTTTCCCTACAGAACATACCATTTATATCCGTGGCTTCAGGAGGTTGTTGTCTGCTCTCCGGGTGAGCGGCCGGCAGCAGAAGCTCCTCTGAGGAAAGTGCCTGGGGCGCACCTAGGAGCGTCCGCTCCTCAGTCACTCCCACGGTCGAGTAGAGATCTCCTGCCTGGCTCGCCAAAACTGACGTGCGGAAAACAGACTCCACAATCTGTAAGACTGTAAAGTAGGTATGTTTATTCGTCACCGGGCGGCACGGGGGGTAGCCCCACCAAAGTCGTGCGCGCCGGACAGTAACTTGCCTCTTCAATTTATACAGTCAAGTATTACATATTCATCAGATTTCCCAATCTGTCTATACTTATGCATGACCCAACCGTGCTTGCACGGTGCCTCCTGGTGGTGGTTGTCGGGGGTCCCAAGATGAAGGCTCATCCTCTTCATCACAGTGTTCACTGATTAACCTTTGTTTCTGCGCAAACTCAGTTCTCTTCTGGCTCCCATCCAAAGTGCAAGGACAGTCTTAGCTGGTTCTAGGCTACTCCCCAGCCCCTATCAGGAACTACCCCCTTTGTAAGGAAATGCAAGACTCTCTGCCTCAGTTAATTTACACAATAGATAAGCACTATCAGTTCTCTGCACAGCACCTATCAGGCAGTGCTGCTTCTACTAAATTCCTTAACTATTAGGCAAGGCTGCTTCTACTAAAATCCCTTTAACCCCTTCCTTCAGTCTGACCCAGGTTACTGTCACCGGACCTGCTCTTCTGTCCTCATTGTTCTGGTTTGGCTGCGACCGGCAACAAAAGCACCATGCGGGTGCCCCTCCCCCCGCCGGGGTGCAGAGGAGAATGAAAAGAAACAGGCAGAAACTGGTGGGTCGGGATAAGGGCAGTTTAACAGAACAGCAAACAAAGGGAACAGGAACAACAACGATACAGATAAGGAGAAAACACAACACAAACCGCACAACCCAGAGAGCCGCCCTCCACAACGCCAGCGAACTTCCCAGCCGCGAGCGAGTTCCCGCCCCCCCAGCTCCCCCCCACCAGAACCCAGCATGATGGCACATGGTATGGAATACCCTGCTCTGTTTGGCCAGGTTGGGGTTGGGTCAGCCCGCCCAGCTGTGCCTCTTCCTGGATTCTGGTGAAAATTAACCCTGTCCTGGCCAAACCCAGGACATTATCCACCCCTTATTCCATACCATCTACATCATGCCCAGGTCCCCCATTGTCCAGCTGATCACCACCACTTCTCCTGTCTCCAGATATCATTCCCTTAGTCTATGGATCATCCCTCTAAAGTGTCCACCGAGTTCATTTAATCCTTGACTTCAGGCTCCATCTGTCGTAATGGTCTTCCATGGCAGGAGAGGTGATGTGTGGTGATGGGCGGTCACTTGCTGCATCCGGAGCTCACAGTCTGCAGGAGATGTTGATGAAGTTGTTGGGTGCCTGTTGTTGAAAACCAGGTCCAGTCCCATCATCGCTGTGCTCTGCTAGGTTTCATCAAAAAGTCCATACTTCTTTAATCTGGACGATTCTTACTATGATACTACTGGTATAACATAGAACAATTATAACAGTGACAACAGAGTGTGACAGGGTTATTTTAACAATTAACTTTATACAATTTATTTATGGACTCTTCTCGCCCAAAATCAAATCCCCATGAGGTACACATCGGACTTCCCCATCCTTCCGCATTACCCAACAGGTACACCCAGGTCCTTGAGCAAATGCAATCCTGCGGACGGGCTTGCCTTTGCCCGAGGCAGGACTAACCGAAACCATCTTCCCTAATATGTTCCGCATGTGCACTACGGGGACTTTATCCCCTTCTACGGGGCGCTGAGGTTTTGACTGGGCAGGACCAGCCCGGTTGGTGGATCCTCTGGTGTTAACCAACCAGGTGGCCTTTGCTAAATGAGTATCCCAGTTTTTGAAAGTCCCATTCCCTATTGCCCTCAAAGTGGTTTTTAGCAGCCCATTGTATCGTTCGATCTTTCCAGAGGCTGGTGCATGGTAGGGGATGTGATACACCCACTCGATACCGTGTTCTGTGGCCCAGGTGTCTATGAGGCTGTTGCGAAAGTGAGTCCCATTGTCCGACTCGATTCTTTTGGGAGTGCCATGTCGCCACAGGACTTGTTTTTCCAGGCCCAGGATGGTATTCCGGGCAGTGGCATGGGGCACAGGGTAGGTTTCCAGCCATCCGGTGGTGGCCTCCACCATTGTGAGCACATAGCGCTTGCCTTGGCGGGTTTGTGGCAGTGTGATGTAGTCAATCTGCCAAGCCTCCCCATATTTATATTTTAGCCATCGTCCTCCATACCACTGAGGATTTACCTGCTTGGCTTGCTTGATTGCAGCGCATGTTTCACATTCATGGATAACCTGTACGATGGTGTCCATGGTCAAGTCCACCCCTCGGTCACGAGCCCATCTGTATGTCGCGTCTCTTCCTTGGTGGCCCGAGGTGTCATGGGCCCACCGAGCTATGAATAGTTCACCCTTCTGTTGCCAGTCCAGATCCCCCTGAGCCACTTCAATCTTGGCAGCCTGATCCACCTGGTGGTTGTTTTGCTGTTCTTCAGTGGCCCGACTCCTAGGGACGTGGGCGTCCACGTGACGGACTTTTACAACCAGCTGCTCCAGACAGGCAGCAATATCTTGCCACAGTGGGGCAGCCCAGATGGGTTTGCCTCTGTGCTGCCAGTTGTTCTCCTTCCATTGCTGCAGCTACCCCCACAAGGCATAGGCCACCATCCAGGAGTTGGTGTAAAGATAGAGCACTGGCCACTTCTCTCGACTGGCAATGTCTAAAGCCAGCTGGATGGCTTTCACCTCTGCAAACTGGCTCGACTCACCTTCTCCCTCGGCAGTTTCCGCGACTTGTCGTGTAGGGCTCCATACAGCAGCCTTCCACCTCCGCTGCTTCCCCACAATGCGACAGGACCCATCCATGAACAGGGCATACTGTTTCTTATCTTCTGGCAGCTGGTTATACAGTGGGGCCTCTTCAGCACGTGTCACCTCCTCCTCTGGCGATGCTCCAAAATCTTTGCCTTCTGGCCAGTCCATGATTACCTCCAGAATTCCTGGGCACCTGGGGTTTCCCATTCGGGCGTGCTGGGTGATCAGCGCCACCCACTTACTCCACGTAGCATCGGTGGCATGATGCGTAGAGGGGACCCTCTCTTTGAACATCCAGCCCAGGACCGGCAATCGTGGTGTTAGGAGGAGCTGTGCTTCAGTGCCGACCACTTCTGAAGCAGCTCGAACGCCTTCATATGCTGCCAGAATGTCTTTTTCAGTGGGAGTATAGTGGGCGTTGGATCCTTTGTATCCCCGGCTCCAAAACCCCAGGGGTCGACCTCGAGTCTCCCCTGGTGCTTTCTGCCAGAGACTCCAGGTTGGGCCATTCTCCCCGGCTGCGGTGTAGAGCACATTTTTAACATCTTGCCGTGACCGGACTGGACCAAGGGCTACGGCATGAACTCTCTCCCTTTTAATTTGTTCAAATGCCTGTGATTGCTCAGGGCCCCATTCAAAGTCATTCTTCTTCCGGGTCATGTGGTACAGAGGACTCACAATCTGGCTGTAATTTGGGATGTGCATCCTCCAAAATCCCACAACACCCAGGAAGGCCTGTGCTTCCTTTTTGCTGGTTGGTGGAGACATAGCTGCTATTTTGTTGATGACATCCATTGGGATTTGACGGTGCCCATCCTGCCATTTTATCCCCAAAAACTGGATCTCTTGCGCAGGTCCTTTGACTTGACTTCGCTTAATGGCGAAACCGGCTTTCAGGAGGATCTGAACTATTTTCTCCCCTTTCTCAAAAACTTCCTCCGTTGTGTCACCCCATACAATGATGTCATCGATGTACTGCAGATGTTCTGGAGCTTCACCCTTTTCCAGTGCAGTCTGGATCAGCCCATGGCAAATGATGGGACTGTGTTTCCACCCCTGGGGCAGTCGATTCCAGGTGTACTGGATGCCCCTCCAGGTGAAAACAAACTGTGGCCTGCACTCTGCTGCCAAAGGGATGGAGAAGAATGCATTAGCGATGTCACTTGTAGCATACCACTTGGCTGCCTTTGACTCCAGCTGATATTGAAGTTCTAGCATGTCTGGCACGGCAGCACTCAGCGGTGGTGTGACTTCATTCAGGCCATGGTAGTCTGTTGTCAGTCTCCACTCTCCAGTAGATTTTCTCGCTGGCCATATGGGACTATTAAAGGGTGAGCGAGTTTTGCTGATCACTCCTTGACTCTCCAGCTGGCGGATCAGCTGATGAATGGGGATAAGGGAGTCTCGGTTGGTACAATATTGTGGCCGGTGCAACATTGTGGTTGCAATTGGCACCTGTTGTTCTTCAACCCTCATCATCCCCACAATGGAAGGATCCTCCGAGAGACCAAGCAAAATCGACAGCTGTTTAATTTCTTCCGTCTCCACAGCAGCTATGCCAAAAGTCCACTGATACCCCTTTGGGTCCTTGAAATACCCTCTCCTAAGACAGTCTATACCAAGGATGCACGGAGCCTCGGGGCCAGTTACAATGGGGTGCTTCTGCCACTCCTGCCCAGTGAGGCTCACTTCAGCCTCCAATACAGTCAGCTCTTGGGACTCCCCTGTCACTCCAGAAATGCAAATGGACTCTGACCCTTTGAAATCTGATGGCATTAAAGTACACTGTGCACCAGTGTCCACTAGATCTTTATACTCTTGTGGATCTGATGTGCCAGGCCACCGAACCCACACTGTTCAATAAACGCGGTTGTCCCTTTCCTCCACCTGGCTGGAGGCAGGGCCCCTCTAATCCTGGTCAGAGAATTTGCTGCTCCCCTGCTGTAAAAATGACTTGGAGGTCCCTTCGAGAGGATCGGAATCAAGATCAAACTGTCTATCTGGTCTGGAGAGCTGGCTGCTGGAAACTGGAGTGGCATTTTTCCTAACAGAATCCCCTTTGGTGATTGTTTTACCTCGCAACTCACGCACTCGTGCCTCTAGACTTGAGGTGGGTTTTCCATCCCACTTCCTCATGTCCTCTCCGTGGTCACACAGGTAGAACCACAGGGTGCCCCGTGGTGTGTAGCCTCTGTATTCCCTCTCCTGAGCAGAGGAACGCCTGCCCCTAATAGCTGAGATGCTGGCCTGTACAGGTGGGGTGTAGGACCTACTCTCTTTCATTTGCCGGACCTCCCGGGCCAGTTTCTCCACGGCTGAGAGAAGGGAGGAAGAGAGACTTTCCTCATATTGCTGGAGTCGGACAGCCACCTCATCCACTGTTGGTGCCTCCTTATCTTTCCAGTTTACAACTGCCAGTGAGTTGGCATATGAGGATGGTGCGCTCCGCACAAACTTCCTCCACATGTGTCGTGTGCACTGGACTTCATCTGGGTGTGTGGGTACCTGCTCATCGTCTGGTTCATAGTAAACCAGCTCCCGCACAGCTAATTCCCTCAAGTACTGAATACCCCTTTCCATATTGGTCTACTTACCAGGGTAGCATACAAAATCGTCACTGAAGGGGTACCTCTCCCTCATGCCTGAGAGAAGTCTCCTCCAGAGGCTGAGGACGTGTTCCTTTTTCCCAATGGCCTTGTCAATGCCCCCATCCCTGGCCAGGGATCCCAGCTGCTTGGTTTCCTTGCCCTCTAATTCCAAGCTGCTGGCCCTGTTATCCCAGCACCGCAGCAGCCAGGTGACAATGTGCTCGCCTGGGTGGCGGCTGCAATCTTTCCGCATGTCTCGCAGCTCGCTCAGGGACAGGGACCGGGTGATGATCTCTGTCTCTATCTACCGCGATGACCCTGGCTCATTGTCATCCCTCCCGGAGCCATCTGCTCTCTTTGCGTCTTTCTTTAGTTTCACAGGGGCGACTGCTACCGGCACAGGTTGGTCATTGGGCTCAGCCGCGATGCCTGCTGCTGGAGCTGGGGCTGGAGCCGCTGCCGTGCCTGCTGGGGAAACCGAGGCAGACCCTGCAGCTGTGGCAGCGGCAGTGCCGGTTGGGGGGGCTGTGACTGCCTGCTGGGCTAGAGGGGCTGCAGGGCTGTCTGGGGGGGCAGTGCCAGTTGCAGCACCTGCTGCTTCGCTTCCCCCCATTTCCCCTTTAAGGCACTGAATCAGGTTGAACAGGGCTCGGTAGGCATGGGCTAGACCCCAGCACATTGCTGTGATTTGTGTCTCTCTGGATTTCCCAGGGTGGCAGCACACTTTTTGCAGATATTTTACTAGTTTGTCTGGATCCTGCACTTGTTCAGGGGTGAGTTTAAAAAACACCGGGGGTGCCCACTGCCCTAGGTACTTGCCCATGCTGTCCCACACACCCAGCCACTCGGAGCTATCCAGCCCCGGGGCAGGTCTCTGCACGATGTTCTTAACTACTTGCTTAACCCTAAACAAAACCTGCAACCCATTCAGGAGGCAGAACAATAGGAGCGAGCTGGCCTGAGCATCCCACGGGTACTTGAAATTCTCAAAAGCCATTAGGACTAGCCTGAGGGAGAGAGGGGGGGGCGCGAAAGAGTGGGGGAAGGTATCCCCTGTGGTTTTCCCCACAGACTGAGTTTGATTATTAACAAATTCTAAGACATAGGATCCGAGGTATGGAAATGACCGCAGTGCCGCATGCAAATACAAGCCTAATCTCATGCACAGTAATGTTATTATGTCATAAGTCGACATCGTACAGTACAGTGAAATCATTATCCTGATCCTTTTCCCCGCGTTGATGAACAGCACCACAGGGAGCAAGTACAGCAAGTATGGATTCAAAAATCACAACCGTCTGATCAAAGTCAGAAACATTTTTTACCGGCGACTATTTAACTAACACAGTAAATGCGTACAACAAATTATAACAAAATCTAAGAAGGCTGTTTTAACACCCGCTGCTCAGCCCTGTCGTTATCCCTGCCCCATGCTTGGGCGCCAAATATAATGTTCTGGTTTGGCTGCGACTGGCAACAAAAGCGCCACGCGGCCGCCCCTCCCCCCGCCGGTGTGCGGAGGAGAATGGAAAGAAACAGGCAGAAACTGGTGGGTCGGGATAAGGGCAGTTTAACAGAACAGCAAACAAAGGGAACAGGAACAACAACGATACAGATAAGGAGAAAACACAACACAAACCGCACAACCCAGAGAGCCGCCCTCCACGACTGCCACCGCGAACTCCTCAGCGGTGAATGAGTTCCCACCCCCCAGCTCTCCCCCACCGGAACCCAGCATGATGACACATGGTATGGAATATCCTGCACTGTTTGGCCAGGTTGGGGTTGGGTCAGCCCGCCCGGCTGTGCCCCTTCCTGGATTCTGGTGAAAATTAACCCTGTCCTGGCCAAACCCAGGACACTCATCCAGGTAGGTACTGTGGGTTTAAGGGCCCTGAGAGCAGCCCCTGCTCCTGGAGGTTTGGCTGTCTAGGCTCAGGTGCAACTTAGATATAGCACAGTTGTGGTCAGCCCCCCCCCCCCCCCTTCCCTCTGGTGACTATGGGGAGAGCACTCCCGGGTAGCTCTGCTGGGAGCCCTCAGCTAGACCCACCCGCACTTCCCTTGGAAACTGCTTTTAAGCTGAGGCTCTAGCAGCTGGCCCCCACCTGAGCTACAACTACACCACAGCCATGCCTGTACCTGGCCATAGACCCCACTGTTGCAGACCCTGACCTGGGGACAGACTTTCCAGCCTGGCCTCAGACCTGCGTCATCACCGCAGACTTGCCTGGCAATTGGGACTCTTGGTTGAACCCAGCTACCATCCCCGGGCCTGCCCTGCTTGCCTCACTCAGGTACTGTGGGACTGGGCCCTTGCTGGCAAGGTCACTGCTTCTGCTGGTCTTGTTATCATGCTCAGCTCCTGACTCCTCTTCCCTTAGGGACCAGCCAGCCCTCACTGCACCCTGAGAGTGGGGCTGCACACCTTGTAAGTGAGGTCACTGCCCTGGCCTGCCTTGCTGTCACTCTTGTCTCCCAACTTGCCCTCCCTCACAAAGCAGTCACTCTTAGTTTTCCTTGAGAATTTCATAGCCTCTCTCAGTTAACAAATGACAGGGAGCAGAACTGGTCATGTACGTAAGCTAGTGTGTAATGGCGTGATGACATGAATGGGCATTCTTTATCATTGCTAAAGCCCTGCCTACTTTAAAACAATCATTTAGACTACCTGTTCATCAAGTGGGGTCACTTTTTAACCTTTAAGAGACTGCCTTAGGTACTGAAACACCTGTCAGGGAGCAGCAAGAGCAGGGCTGCCCCCTCAAAGAAGGTGAGCTGAAGCTGAGGGCAGCCACAACATAGGCCAAGCAATGACCTCACCAACAGGGCACAGTCCCACAGCACTAGAGGCAGTGTGGTGACAGCAACAGGTCCTATCAGTAATCCAGGGAGTCAGAGCTGCAAGCTGCAGCGATGCAGAAATCCTGGGATGGCCTTACATAATTTCTCATTCTTAGAGTAATTGATGACTATGTTTCCCATCCAATTTCTCCATTTCATCCAGGAGGATCATGGCTCAGGATCTGTCCGTGCCGCCCCCCCTTTCCACACATACCTTTCCACCAATTTCCCTATCTTTTCCAAGCACCCATCTGCTTCCCCCAGAGGGCCTTTTCCCTCTGTAACCAAACCCTCCTTCCCAGACACACTCATTTAGTCTGCTGACTTCAGATCAGGATCCTGCCAACTATGACAGATGTTAGGCACTAATTAGCAAAATGTCATCATGACTAGAGCAGGCACTGATATGGCGATACCAGGATGCTTGACCCATCCTGTCAGAGTGTTCTCCTGCTAGCTAGGGAAAGCAGCCAGCTGGAGGTCCTGCGATCCCTGGGACCATTGATGTTCAAGAGCAGGGTCCTACCTGGGTACCCAAACTCTACTACCAGAAAGGAGCAAAATAATTCACTCTCCAAAACTTAACCCCAGAGCCCTAGAAAGCAGGCACTCATATTGACACTCGTCAGATAGTACAGATAACAGCTATACATCGTTAGGATGTAGCACCTTCAACCATGTGGTTAGCATCTTTGTTAACCAGGCCCACTGTCTTTTTATCACCTCCCCTTCTTCTTCCGTGTTCATTCAAGATAGGTTTGATCCACTTTGCCAGCACCCACTCCGTCTGTCCATTATCTGTAGAAATACAAGCATATCCCCTCCCCCAAGTGAGTAGTCACACTGGACCTTCCCAAACCCCTTTATCCGGGCAGAATACCGTTACTAACACCACATCATTGTCATAGACATTTTGTTTGTTCCCCTGTGCCGAACAGCTGGGGGGGTCACTATGACCTCCTCTAACATTCAACCAATTCAGGACAAAAAGGGTTTTGTGTAGACAGTCTATCGGGGATTGCTCTCCCCCCTTTTTTAAAATATTTAAATGATCTTTTAGTAAGCGATGGGAACGCTCAACCATAGCTTGACCGGTGGAGTTGTATGGGATGCCCCGTACATGCTTAACACCCCACCGCTGAAGGAAACGGGCCACCACCTGAGACCTGTAGGCTGGGCCGTTATCAGTTTTAATTTGTTCAGGTACTCCCAACACTGCAAAGGCTTGCGCCCAATGTCACTGGGTTGCTTTGGCATTGGTAGAAGTAGCTGCTGTTGCCCAGATGGCAGCTGAACACGTATCGACAGAGACATGGATGTGCTTCAAATGCCCAAACTGGGGGAACTCGGTCACATCGGTTTGCCAAAGTTGTCTGGGCTGTAGACCTCGAGGATTTACACCACCATCCTGTATAGGAGTGAGTCTCGCACAGTCAGGGCAGGCTGCAACAATAGCACGCGTATCTGCTTTAGATAATGAAAACTGTCTTTGCAGCGCCGCCGCAGACTGATGGAAAAAATCATGCGCTGCTCGTGCAGCATCAAAGCTCGTGGACAGTTGTACGGGAGTGGCTGTCACTAGTTGGTCCGCACAGTGGTTGCTCTTAGGTCTTGTAAGAGTCTCCATTTTTCGGACTTTTTCTGAATGGTAAACACAGGAGTATTCCAAGGACTAGTGGACGGGACCAAGTGCCCCAGCTTCACTTGTTCATCCACCAATTCTTGGAGATGGGCGAGCTTTTCAATAGACAGTGGCCATTGGTCCACCCAGATCGGCTTTTTTGTCAACCACGTGAGCTTCAGTGTAGGCCTGGATGTGCTTGCTTCAATGGCTGCTGTCAAAAAGGCATCTGAATGACACAACCCCATTGTGATAATACGTCTCTGCCTAATAGCCAAATATTGGTATTCAAGACATGAGGGCGTGCTTGTGCCAGCAACTTACCATCTTGGTCTACAAAGGTAATGAACTCAGTACTCATTTGTGTCGCTGTTGCACCACCGATTCCTGTCACCATGTCCGACACTACCGTCAATGGCTATGACTCTGGCCATTGGGCCCTCGGGATTATAGTAACATCCACTCCGGAGTCTAACAACATTTTCTGGTCTTTTAGTACAACGCCGTTCGGTCCTTTAATAGTGATCTTTCTTATGGGCTGTTCTGTGGAAAGAGATTGTACAAATGCCACCAAGGGGGGGGTCCACTTGAGCCAAAGGTGTCACTTCCCCTATAGTTAGGGTCAGTTAGGGGGACCTGAGCAATAAAAGGAATCAGTTGGGCAACCTTGCTGCCTCGTTTGATGGTTAATGGTGGTGTGAATACCTTTAACATAATCCCTATTGGGCCTGTGAAATCTGCATCAATTATACCTGGTAGGACAAAAATTCCCTGTCTAGATGCAGAGGATCGCCCCACCAACAATGCACTCAGCCCATGACCTAAAGGTCCTGTGGCTACCGAGGGGACGACATGCACCTTATCGTCTTCTATAGTGATGTCTTGTCCCACGGCCAGATCGACTCCTGCGGAGCCGCTTGTGGCGGCTCGGAGCTCGTCGAGACAGCCATAGCTGTGGGGAACTTTCTTGTCCTCGCGCCCCCCATCCTGGCGCTGCTCTGCCTGTTTCCCAACAAGGGGGTACCATCCTTTTTAAACTGCGACCTGCATTGAGCTGCTTTATGCCCGAACTTGTCACATCTATGGCATGTCCCTACAAATTCGTCAGCCACCACCTTTTGCTTCTTGATCTGAGGACAGTTTCTTTTGTAATGGTCTTCCTCTCCGCAAATAAAACAACCAGTCTTTGTTGTAGCACCTCGATCCCCTTTCCCCATTTGCAGGTCGTAAAGCAGCGGCCATAGCAGCCGCATGTATTCTGGCCTTCTCTCTTTCCTCCGCTAAGCGAGGTAATCGGGAACAAGCCTCCACGTACAGACTAAGGGTAGACCCACTAGGTAGGGACGCAATTATCTGTTGACATTGAGTGTTGGCATTTTGAAAAGCTAAATCCTTTCCTACTGCACCTTTTGCTTCACTTGGCAGATTTGGTGCCGCATCTAATGCTTCCTTTAATCGGTCTATAAAGTGCATGTACGGCTCATCAGGACCCTGACGAATCTGCGTATAAGGTAATACAGGCTTCCCAATCTGTGGTAACTCAGTTAAAGAGGCCAGGGCTAAGCTCTGTGACTGTTGCAGTATTCGAGGGTGTAGCGCTGCTTGAGCCGCCCCATCGTGGAAAGCACCAGTACCCATGAGTTGGTCTAGTGTAACTACACGTAAAGGATCATCGGCACCTAGCTGAAGGTTTTCCATCATTGCAACCTCACATTTATCCCGCCACTTATCCTTCCACAACATAAAGGCAGTGGGGGGCAACACCAATTCCAACAAGGCTCGGGCATCAGCTGGCACTAATATGTGATTTTTGAAAAAGGTGGTAACCAGCGTCATAACTTGCTTGTTATCCAAACCATAGTTCATTATGGTTTTTTGTAACTGACTCACTGTTTTCCAGTCAAAAGGAGCCCATATCCGTTGATTCCCCTGCGTAAACACCGGGAATGCTGTTAAACTGTTTGGTAGCATTTGTCCTTCAATTACAGCATTTTCTATTACCCCCCTCCATTGTTGTCCCATATTAAAATTAGGGTCGCGTATCGGGGGCGTCCCGTCTCCACTCCGACCTCCAGCGGCCACACCACCCCCCTCTGTACCGCCGGGTCCCTGCAGACCACACCCACCACGCACGCAATCAGGCTTTTGAACACCGGATGCCCCCTCTCCTTGCTCTCTCCACTTCATGCCCCTCTTCCACGCCTCACGTTCATCATCCCCCACTCCCTTACCATATTTACTGCGTAAATAGTGATCAGCGTCAGCTAAGCTCATTTCCCCGTCTTCCAGCATTAGCCTAACCCAGCGCCGTTGCGAATGTTCTGGTGGCGCACTTTCGTTAATGCTTCCATTATTTGACCCCCCTGAAATCACCTCCCCCACCCCGTCCGACTCCCCACATATGTGCTGCTCGACCGCTCGCAAACCGTCCGTTATGGCTTGGTGAGCCTTTCGGTATGCCTGTTTAATCGTGGCATTACGGGATCCTTTATCTAGTCGTTGCATCTCGTCCAACAGCTTTGTCATTTGATCCTGTTGCTTTCTCAATGCGTCCGTAAGTTCACTTTTATGAATCTTTGGGTATGATAGCGATGTTGGTCCTTCGGGCGAGTCAGTATCCATTTCTTGAGAATCAGAGTCCGGAAGCGGCATATTCTCCGGTAGTGGTGGAGCCGTAGGTGGCGCTGGTGCCCAGTCTCCCAATTCAATACTCGGTCCTCCCCAGAACTCCTTTTCACTAGGACGAACGGGATAAGCCCGGAGCGCCGTACAGGGATCTTGATACTCTCCTGCGGGTTGACTGATTGCATAAACAGCTCTCGCGGCGGCTGCAGCCACAGTAGCATCGTCCTTCATATCAGCAATCATATTTTTAACAGTTAGGAAAACAGGGGCTAATTGCCGTGCCTCTTTGTTTCCAACCTGCACAGAGTCCCACAAGTCCATCCCAACTCTGCCACGCATCCAGATCGAACAGCTGATCCGTTGTTGTTATCAGCTTTCGGCGGCGGCACCATAATAATAGTCCCAATATGCCTCCTTCAGTTAACTTAGCGTCGGCTCGATCCGCCAATTCCAACAGGCTTTTCAGCGCCGTGTTTTCCAACGCTGATACAGTGGAACCCATACTGCCGATGTTCACTCCCTCCCCGGCGTGCCGCGGATCCGCTCCTGCCTTTCTCGGGCAGCCCGGCTTACCTCGCCGGCCGGCAGTCCCCTGCGTTCTTCGGCTGCGGTAAATCTTCAGGGTCACCACAATGCCGAGTTTCAGCATCCGTGAAAGGACGGGAATGACTCTCACACGCATTGATACGATGCACAGTCGGTTCCTTTGTTATTCCGCCTGTGCGGTTATATACATTTTCCATATCTGTACACGCGTTTACGTTTATTCGGATAGGCTACAGACATAAATCACACGCTGTTCACACGCCCCACATTCCCTTATGATTGGTAACTATGCACTAACGCCAATAGCAACAGACTGCCTCCACATCCTTGAACACATGTTGTTTTTGCTAACCCACACCATGTGCACTATCAGCACTTTCTCAATGGCTATTCTTAGCTGTCTTTTCCAGCGGCCTGTTCAGTTATGCTGTTTTGCTTAAGCGGCCTAGTCGTGCTAACTCTCAAGATACATCAACCCCAACACAGTAGTAACCAGCTGACAGTTGGATTTTATATTGTGCAATGCAACCCTTTGAGCCTAGTAGACAGAAAATTGGCTGCACCATCTTAAAGTCCACTTATCCAGTCCATATTTCACTGATTCAACTGTAAGGATTCTATGGGAGATCATGACAAAGGCCTTGCTGAAGTCAAGGTAAACCACATCCACTGCTGTGCCCTCACCCACAGAGCCAGTCTTTTCACTGTAGAAGGCAATCGAGTTGGTCAGGCACGATTTGCCCTTGGTAAATCCATGCTGGCTGTTCCAAATCATCTTTTTTTGCTGTTTATGTCTCAACATGACTTACAAGTTCTTCAGTCCTGTGGGATATTGAGGCTGCAGCAGGTGGGGAGTGGTGGAGAATATGTCAAATGTATAATAATTCTGTCACACTGTGCTTGACCCTTTAAGAGGAAGCATGTCCAGCCTCCATGTCCAATGCAACACTTGTCAAGTGATTAGAAAAGCCAGAGCATAGTCCATGGGGATGGCTGGCTCTGAGGCACAGGAGAGAACAGGAAGAGGGAAATGCCTCAGTGATGGCAGTGGGTGTTATTCTCAGGTTTTGTTTTGAAGGGTAAGCCATGCCTTGTGAAGGATTCTCAACAGAGCATGGAGGGCTCTAGGTAGATGGCCCTCCTGGCATCTCTGCTTCCTGGGTACTGCCCCCAAACCACGTGCTTCACCTGTACAGAATCACAGAATCACAGAATCACAGAATAGTAGGGGTTGGAAGGGACCTCTGTGGGTCATCTGGTCCAACCCCCCTGCCGAAGCAGGGTCACCTACAGCAGGCTGCACAGGACATTGTCCAGGCGGGTCTTGAATATCTCCAGAGAAGGAGACTCCACAACCTCCCTGGGCAGCCTGTTCCAGTGCTCCGTCACCCTCAGAGGGAAGTTCTTCCTCATGTTGAGCTGGAACTTCCTGTGCCTCAGTTTGTGCCCATTGCCCCTTGTCCTGTCACTGGGCACTACTGAAAACAGCTTGGCCCCATCCTCCTGACACCCACCCTTCAGATATTTGTAAGTATATATTAGGTCCCCTCTCAGCCTTCTCTTCTTCAGGCTGAACAAGCCCAGCTCCCTCAACCTCTCCTCGTAGGAGAGATGCTCCAGTCCCCTCATCATCCTCGTAGCCCTCCGCTGGACTCTCTCCAGTAGCTCTTCATCTTTCTTGAAGTGGGGAGCCCAGAACTGGACAGAGTACTCCAGATGAGGCCTCACTAGGGCAGTGTAGAGGGGAAGGAGAACCTCCCTTGACCTGCTGACCACACTCTTCCTGATGCACCCCAGGATCCCATTATCTTTCTTGGCAGCCAGGGCACACTGCTGGCTCATGGTTAACCTGTCGTCCACCAGCACACCCAGGTCCCTCTCCACAGAGCTGCTCTCCAGCAGGTCCACCCCAAGCCTGTACTGATGCATGGGGTTGTTCCTCCCCAGGTACAGGACCCTGCATTTGCCTTTGTTGAACCTCATCAGGTTCCTCTCTGCCCATTGTTTCCAGCCTGTCCAGGTCACGCTGAATGGCAGCACAGCCTTCCGGTGTGTCTACCACACCTCCCAGTTTGGTGTCATCAGCAAACTTGCTGAGGGTACATTCCAACTCTTCATCCAGGTCGTTGATGAAGAAGTTAAACAAGGCTGGGCCCAGTACTGACCCCTGGGGGACACCACTAGTTACCAGCCTCCAACTAGACTCAGTGCCGCTGATGACAACCCTCTGAGTTCTGCCATTCAGCCAGTTCTCAATCCACTTCACCGACCACTCATCCAGCCCACACTTCCTCAGCTTCCCTAGGAGGATATCATGGGAGACTGTGTCGAAAGCCTTGCTGAAGTCTGGGTAGACAACATCCACGGCTCTCCCTTCATCCACCCAGCCAGTCATGTCATCGTAGAAAGCTATTAGATTGGTCAGGCATGATTTCCCCTTGGTGAATCCATGCTGACTACTCCTGATAACCTTCTTTTCCTCCACTTGCTTGATGATGGCCTCTAGAATGAGCTGCTCCATCACCTTTCCCGGGATGGAGGTGAGGCTGACCGGCCTGTAGTTCCCTGGGTCCTCCTTCTTGCCCTTTTTGAAGATTGGTGTGACATTGGCTTTTCTCCAGTCCTCGGGCACCTCTCCTGTCCTCCAGGACTTCTCAAAGACGATGGAGAGTGGCTCAGCAATGACATCCGCCAGCTCCCTCAGCACTCGTGGGTGCATTCCATCGGGGCCCATGGATTTGTGGGCATCCAGATCGCTTAAGCGATCCCTCACACAGTCCTCCTCGACCAAGGGAAAGTCGTCCTCTCTGTAGGCTTCTTCTCTTACCTCCGGGGCCTGGGATTCCTGAGGGCCAGTCTTAGCACTGAAGACTGAAGCAAAGAAGGCATTCAGTAGCTCTGCCTTCTCTGCATCCTCCATCACCAGGACACCCGCCTCATTCAGCAGCGGCCCCACATTGTCCCTAGCCTTCCTTTTGCTGCTGATGTAGTTGAAGAAGCCCTTCTTGTTGTTTTTGACATACCTTGCCAGCTTCAATTCCAGGTGGGCTTTGGCCTTCCTCATCACATCCCTGCGCACTCTGACCACATTCCTGTACTCTTCCCAAGTGGCCTGTCCCTCTTTCCACATTCCATGGACCTTTCTCTTCCACCTGATCTCTGCTAGAAGCTCCTTCTTTAACCATGCAGGTCTCCTGCCTCCTTTTCTAGATTTCTTTCTCAGGGGGATGCACCACTCCTGAGCATGGAGGAAGTGGCGTTTGAAGAGCGACCAGCACTCTTGGACCCCCCTGCCTTTGAGAGCCCTGGCCCACGGGATTCCTCCCAGTAGCTCCTTGAAGACGCCAAAGTTAGCCCTCCTGAGGTCCAAGGTTTTGATCCTGCTTATCGCCCTGCTTCCTCCACGCAGGATCCTGAACTCGACCATTTCATGGTCACTGCAGCCGAGTCTACCGCCGACCTTCACATCCTCCACCAGTCCCTCCTTCTTTGTTGATACAAGGTCCAGCAGAGCGCCTTTCCTTGTTGGTTCCTCCACCACTTGCATCAGAAAGTTATCATCGATGCTCTGTAGGAACCTCCTGGATTGCGCCTGCCTAGCTGTATGGTCTTCCCAGCTGATGTCAGGGTGGTTGAAGTCCCCCACCAGAACCAGGGCCTGTGACTGTGAGGCTGCTTGCAGCTGCCTGTAGAAGGCCTCATCAATTTCCTCCTCCTGGTCAGGTGGCCTGTAGTACACACCCACCGTAATGTCACCCTTATGAGCCTGTCCCTTAATTCTAACCCACAAGCTCTCAACTGGTTCCTCATTTGCCCCCAGGCCAAGCTCAATGCATTCCAGTTGCTCCCTCACATATAGAGCAACTCCCCCACCTCTCCTTGTTGGCCTGTCTTTCCTAAAGAGTCTGTAGCCATCCATGACAGCATGCCAGTCATGCGAGTTGTCCTACCACGTTTCTGTGATGGCGACCAAGTCGTAGCCGTCCTGATGTACAATGGCTTCCAGCTCCTCTTGTTTATTGTCCATGCTACATGCATTGGTATAGACACACTTGAGCTGGGCTGTCAATCTCACCCCCGACACTGGCACGCCAAGCCTAGGCTCATCCCTAGTGAGCTGGGCGATGTCCCCTTCCCCCTTTGAACCTAGTTTAAAGCCCTCTCAATGAGCCCCGCCAGCTCGTGGCCAAGAATCCTTTTTCCCCTTTGAGATAGCTGAGTTCCACCTGTTGCCAGCAGGCCTGGTGCTGTGTGTACGTCCCCATGATCAAAGAAACTATAATTCCATCTATGGCACCAGTCCCTGAGCCACCTGTTAACCAGGTGAGTTTTCCTGCCCCTTTCAGTGCTGTTCCCTGCCACTGATGGGATGGAGGAAAACACCACCTGCACCCCTGATCCCTCAACCAGTCGCCCCAGTGCCCTGAAGTCCCTTTTGATGGCCTTGGGACTTGTCTCCGCAATCTCGTCACCTCCAACCTGCATTACCAAGAGGGCGTAATAATCAGAAGGCCACACCAGACCAGGGAGTTTCTTAGCAACATCCCTAACCCGGGCCCCAGGGAGGCAGCAGACTTCCCTGTGGGATGGGTCCGGTCAGCATATCAGGCCCTCTGTTCCCCTCAGAAGGGAATCACCTATGACAATTACCCTCCTTTTTTTCTTAGCCGAGGCAGTCGTAATACGTGGGGCTGACTGACTCGTCCTGTGCAACCCCCTGGATGGAGCTTCACCTGTGCCCACATTCTCTGTGGCCGGTCCCTCACATTCCAGAGCCCCATATCTGTTGCTTAAGGGCAACTGGGCAGGTGAAGGAGGCCGGGAGGGGATTCTCTTGCCACCCCGAGCAGGGACCCATTTCCATTCCCCCCCATCTCTTAGGGCCCCTCTTTCTGCTCGGTGGCAAGAGGGTAGGGGGTTCTCTGCTTTCTGTGGAGCCGTCTCCTGCTGCCTCTGCCTTCAGGGAGGGCAGGGTGCGCTCCACCAGTCGATCTCCCTCTCACACTCCCGGATGCTCCTCAACCTCTCCACTTCCTCTTTCAGCTCTGCCACCAGGCTGAGCAGGTCATTCACCTGGTCGCACCGAACACAGCAGTTGTCTCTGCTGTCCTCCTGTACGAGCGCCAGGCTCAGGGACTCCCTGCAGCCAGAGACCTGAACATCTGCGTTCTTGCGTGGGACCTCTGACTGAGTCCCCACACTCCTTCTAGCAAGAGCTTTACCACGGGTGGTAACCATGGCTAGAATATCTCCTGGGTGGGCGATGCCCACTACTTGAGTTGCTAGGAGGGGCGTCTGCACCCTGCCTGTCGCCTTCCCTGCACGCCCTGCCTGCGCCAACTGCCGCGCAAACTGCTGCGCCGCTCCCGGGCTGCTGCGCCGCCTCTGTTTGCCGACTCTGTTCGCCCACGCTCCTGGTCACTCGCGCTCCCTGGGGGCTGCTCTTATCCGTGAGGGTGTTTGGCCGCTGTCACACTCGACTCCACCCCCGCTGAGTTAGAGCTGCCACTCGTTGGCACCTCCCGCTTTCCCGCTCGGGGAGGGGGGGGCTGGTGTCTCCTCTCTCTCTCGGCGCTTTTTGCCGCCTCGCCGCTGCGGTTTTGCCACTGGAGAAAGGGTCCCTCGGCGCGAGCCTCTGCTCCAGAGCCCTTCACCTTCAGTAGCTTCAGTACCTGTGCATGAAACTATTGGTTGAGACTGCTTGGGTGAGAGACGCTCTTCCCTTGGCTGTGTCTAATGTGTTGAGATGGGAAACATTCTTCTTTTACTGTATGGGCCCATTGAATCTTCACTCCAGCAGAGTCTTTCCATTGGTTTAAGTAGTGTCTGGATCACCCCAGAGTGGTGCAATAGTTCTCTCTGCTGTACCCTGGGGGAGAATCTTATCCCAGTGCAGTGAGCCCAAATCTCTTGGATCCATTTGCGCTCTTAACCCAGACATTGCAAGCAAAACAGTCTTGAGTCAGGGAATTTCACTGAATTGAATTTATTGCCAATTGCATCAACTTATAATTATGGGTTTGGGTACTGAGAAACAAGTAAGAGTCAAGCATACACTCAGGGAAAAAACCCTTTCTCCTTTGCCTGTATGAACTTTGATCCAGGCACCTCTCCTCCCTCCTTCCTAGTCTCCAATGCCCTTGCTTTTGCTGCATGTTACACGCAGTCCCTTCAGTGAGGTGGTGAGCAGGCACAGGAGGTTGAGGGTCATTGTGGAGTGGTTTCCTTTTTTTGTCACTCCTTGTTTATTACTCTTTTAAACTGCTCCAATGGGGATTCCTCCACAGGTTGCAGTCCCCTTTGTGTCTCTGTCTGTGTCTCCTCCAGTATCTCCTTCTCTGCTCCGGCATCTTTTGCCCCCAGCGGCTATCGCCCTTTCTTAAATATGTTTCAGCAGAGGTGCCATGTGCTTCTCTGATTGGTTCCAGTTTTGGCACCAATGGGTTGGTGTCATATGTTGTTGAGCTGGCTTGGAATCAGCTGTGGCCAGCAGAGGGCAGCCGGTGACCTCCTCCCACACACATCACCCCTGTAGCCCCCGCCCCTAATACCTTGACAATTAATGCCAAATACACTCCACCCCTTGCCTCTTCGAAACACCTTGATATACATGCATTATAAACTCTGCCCTTCTTCCCAAACAATAGGGATTGCCATGGTAACAATGTGTCTGTGCATTGGATATGTGTGGCAAGTCTCGGTAGTGGGGGGTGGGGGTGGGGGTGCTGCAGGGATGGCCTCTGTGGGAAGAGGTAAAGGGCTGCCTAGTGCCGGACACAGACAGTTTCAGCTATCTCAGCAATGGACCCACCACAGGCCAAAACTGAGCCAATCAGCAAAGTTGGTGGTGCCTCCGTGAAAAGGGCAAAAAAACACTGGGCAGCAAGAGGAGGAGAGAACAAAAAGAGTGGGAAACAACAGAAGGAACACCAAGGTGAGAGAAAGGAGGAGGAGGAGGTGCTCCACAGTGGAGCAGATATTCTCTGCAGCCCGTGGAGGACCCACGTGGGATCAGATATTCACCGCAGCCATTGTAGGACCCATGCCAGAGCAGATGAATGTTCCCAAAGGAACTGCTGCCCATGGAGAGCCCACGTCGGAGCACATTTTCCTGACAGGACTGAAGCCTATGGAGAACCCATGCCAGATGTGGTCGGTTGACCTTGACTGGATGCCAGGTGCCCACCAAGCCATTCTATCACTCTCCCTCCTCAACTGGACAGGGGAGAGAAAGTATAATGAAAGGCTCGCGGGTCGAGATAAGGACAGGGAGATCACTCAGCAAATTACTGTTACAGGAAAACCAGACTTGACTGGGCAAAATTAATTTAATTTACTGCCAATCAAAAGTCTGAGTAGGATAATGAGAAATAAAAACAAATCTTAAAACACCTTCCCCCCACCCCTCCCTTCTTCCCAGGCTCATCTTAACTCCTGTCTTCTCTACTTCCTCCCCTCTAGCGGCGTAGGGGGATGGGGAATAGGGGTTGCAGTCAGTTCATCACACGTCTCTGCTGCTCCATCCTCCTCACATTCTTCCCCTGCTCCAGCGTGGGGTCCCACCCACAGGAGACAGTCATCCACGAACTTCTCCAATGTGGGTCCTTCCCACGGGCTGCAGTTCTTCATGAACTGCTCCAGCATGGGTCCTTTCCATGAGGTGCTGTCCTTCAAAAACAGACTGCTTCAGTGTGGATCCCCCATGGGGTCACAGGTCCTGCCAGCAAACCTGCTCCAGCGTGGGCTCCTCTCCACGGGTCCACAGGTCCTGCAGGAGCCTGCTCCAGCTTGGGCTCTCCACAAGGTCAGAGCCTCCTTTGGGCATATCCACTTGCTCTGGTGTGGGGTCCTCCACAGGCTGCAGAGAGGATATCTGCTCCATTGTGGACCTCCATGGGCTGAAGGGGAATTTCTGCTCCAGTGCCTGGAGCGCCTCCTCCCCTTCTTTACTGACCTGGGTGTCTGCATAGTTCTTTCTGTCATATATTCTCACTCCTCTCTTTTCCGGCTGCTGTTGTGCAGCAGTTTGTTCCCCTTCTTAAATATGTTATTACAGAGGCGCTAACACCATCGCTGATTGGCTCAGCTTTGGCCAGCAGTGGGTCTGTCTTGAGCTGGCTGGAACTGGCTGTGTCCAACATGGGGGAAGCTTCTGGCATCTTCTCACAGAAGCCACCACTGTAGCACCCCCACTACCAAAACCTTCCATGCAAATCCAATACACCAGAGCAGAGGAAAAGAGTGAGAAGGAAGGAACAGCAGAGAGAAATTGCTATGTACTGACCATAGACCCCACCCCCCCACGCCACTGTGATGGGAGAGGACTCTGCAGTGAAGGAGTGTTTTGGGTGTGCGTGGCAAAGTTTTTTGTAGGGTGGGGGGGTGAGGCTTCAGGAGTGGCCTCTGTGAGGTCAGGGGCTGCCCTGTGCCAGACACAGCTGTTGCATCCAGCTTGCCAGTGGACCCACTGCAGGCCAATGTCAAGCCAGTCATTGAAGCTGGTGGCACCTCTCTGAAAACATATTTAAGAAACGGAAAAATCACCAGACAGGCAGTGAAGGAGAGAAAAAAAAGTGTGAGAAACATCAGTGCAAACAGAGAAGGAGGAGGAGGAGGAGGTGCTCTAGGCATCAGAGCAGATATTGCCCTGCAGCCCATGGAGGACCCACACCAGAGCGGTTGGATGTTTCCTGAAGGAGTTGTGGCCCATGGAGAACCCACACTGAAGCAGATTGTTCCTGACAGGATTGCAGCCCATGGAGAAGACCCACACTGGAGCAGATTTTTTCCTGAAGGACTGCAACCCGTGGAGAGGACCAATGCTGGAGTAGGGGAAAAGCATGAGGAGGAAGGAGAGGCACAGAGGAACTGATCAGGAGCTCCCCATTTCCCACTCCCCCTGCACCACTCTGGGGGCAGGTAGAGGAGTCAGGAGTGAAGGAGTGAAGTTTGAGATTGGGAAAAGGGAGAGGG
This sequence comes from Opisthocomus hoazin, assembly GCF_030867145.1. NCBI lineage: Eukaryota > Metazoa > Chordata > Aves > Opisthocomiformes > Opisthocomidae > Opisthocomus > Opisthocomus hoazin. The sequence goes on from NC_134453.1 coordinate 30,720,923, forward strand.
GGAGTGTTGTTTTAATTTTTTTTATCTTTGTTTCTCACTATCAAAATTTTTTTAATTGGTAATAAATTAAATTAATTTTTCCCAAATCAAGCCTGTTTTGCCTGTTACAGTAACTGGTAAGAGATCTTCCTGTCTTTATCTCGACCTGTGAGCTTTCTTGTTCCTTTTTTCTTCCTATTTTCTTCCCCTGTTCTACTGAGGAGAGGGAGTGAGCGTGCAGCTGGGTGGGAGTTTGGCTGTTAGCCAAGGCTAACCCACCACAGTATGTACATTCAGTAAAACTCCACCCCTTGCACCTGCAAAACACAAAAATGTAGAAGGTTACAACACTTTGAACATATATCCATTGCAAACTCCACCCTTTGTCTCTACAGACTATTACTGGGTTTAACCTCATAATAATCTGAACTCTAATTACAAACTTCAGGCCTTGTCCCTGCAAAATACACAGCTGAGAACATTATAGCCCTTTGAATATTCACTATACTTTAGCCTACAAGCAAATTATTAAGATACTATGAGCAACGGGTAACACCACCATTAGAGGTACCAGTAGGTTCATGACTTTGCTGTAGAGCTCCATCCAAACCTAAAATGGGTGGCGATCAGTTTTCACTTGATGGCAGTGTGAGCATTTCCTTATTTGGGGAGTAAGATGATGCACCAAAAGGCTTTGATCTTTTAGAGCATGCTCCACATCCTCTAACAGCATTAACTGACCTCTGAACTTTCCCCTGCACTTCTAATTTCTATCGCGCAACTTGAGATCTCTGAAGGGCTTTGTGACCCCACTTCTCTCCCTTTTCCTTCAGGAACATCGGTATGTCCCAGCGTGTAGGGCAGGGACATGGAAAATTTTCAACCCTTCTTGGCGCCTTTTTTGAGTTTGCCCATGCTACTGGACTCTGTATCATCCTCGGCTATGCTGCTAGTCTTACATCTGTCTTCCAGCATGTTCCCCCCAGTACAGTACATATAGGTCACTCCTTGATCAATAGTATGTCCCAGCATCTTGTCAGGCAGTGCCACAGGAGCATTAGCAACTGCGCTTAGCTGTCAGAGCTTTCGAGCCATGGCATTAGTGATCACTGCCTTTTTGGGGGGGTCCCTTCCCCCTTGCCTGTAAACACACTCCAGCAGTCCAAGCAACTGCAGTCCATTACCTCCTTCTTCCCAGTCCTTCCACGAAAGTCTCTCATTTGCAGGATTGGGCCATTGCTCCACGTATCCCTCCATCAGCTGATCCCAAAGCCTTCCTTTCTTGCGCAGAGCAGCATTTACAAGTGGCATAGGCCCCAAACTCCCCAAAGCAATGCTCTCTTGAGCTATCAGCTGTATCCCAGCATCTCCAGTTTCCCAGCAACGCCATAGCCACTGCAGGTACATCTCCCTGGGGTGGCAGGTGTAGGTGCTGTAGGTGCTCTGAGTAAAGGACTACTGAACGGTCACATTCCAGGGAGCAGTGCTCCCATTTTCATAGGCCTGCTTACTCACTGTAACCAGGGTGGTCTGAAAGGGTTTGGTTTTTAAGTCACCATCGGAGTCCTCGATTTCCCCATCCCAGGTGTTTGGGTCCCACTCTGGGACAGTCACTTTTAAGCTCTCTGGCTGCTCCTGTAGCAGTCTGGGCAGTTCTGCGCACAGCTTTCTATGTGGCTATTTCAGTGCTAGTAGTTGCTAACTTCTGACCAAGGGCTTCCATTTCGGAGCACACAGCAAGCCCCAGTGCACCCCTGCAGCAGAGCAGCACACTTTTCTCCAGGCATCTCACATTCAGCACAGCCCCTCTGCAGCTCCTAGGCTAATGCTTTCAGATCCTGCACATGGTGATGGTCCAGGTTCCAGGCCACTGGGACATGGGCTTGGAGAGGGACTTCTTTCCAATTGCCTTCCCATCTGGCAGGAGCTCTCTCTCTGGTCCCTTCCTTGACTCTTCCCTGTTTCTCCCCTATTTACACATTGTTTGCACCTACCCACTCCATAGGCAATGGGTGCACCACTACCACCACAACACGACAACACAAATTTCCAATACCAGAACCAAGGCTCCCTCTGGAGTTTCAAAGTCACTACCGTTATTCCAGTCCCAGGCTATGCCAGGTCCAGGAGTTGCCCTCATTCTCTACCAATTACTGCTGTGGGCAAACCAGTCTTGAATTAGAGAATTTCACTGCATTTAATTGATTGCCAGTTACATCAGCTTTTAATTATGGATTTGGGTATTGAGAAACAAGACAAACAGTCAAGCAAACACTCAGGGAAAACACATTTCCCCCCTCTTTTCTGGTCTCAACTTCACTCAAGACATTTTCTCCTCCCCCCCTTCCTAGTCTCCAATCCCTTTGCCACATGTTACATTCAGTCCCCTCAGTGACATGACGGGTGTGCAAGAGGTTGGGGTCAGTGCATAGTGGTTTCCTTTTTTGCCACTCCTTGTTTCTTACTCTTTTCAACTGCTCTGGTGTGGGCTCCTCCACGGGCCAGGCCGCAGTCCCCTCAGAGGCATACCTCCTCCTGTGTCTTCTTTTGCGTGTCCTCACGTCTCCTCCAGTATCTCCTTTTGTGCCTCCTTTGCTCCAGCAGCTATCACCTTCTTAAATATGTTTTAGCAGAGGCGCCATGTGTTCCTCTGACTGATTCCATTTTTGACACACGGTGGGTTGTTTTTGTCCATTGCCAAGCTGGCTGGAACAGGCTGTGACTGGCACAGGGCGGTCTGTGACCTCCTCCCATACAGGTCACCCCTGCAGCCTCCGATCTCCCCCCTCAGCTACCAAAACCTTGCAAGTTATGCCCAGTACACCCAGGTCAAATTTATCCCTACATTTCCTGTTCTTATTGGTAGTCTCTCTCTGAATGATTATAGTTCCTTCAGAAATGGAAGCTTCTTTACAGGACTAAGACAGACACCTATGTTCCTTGCTCCTGTTTGTTTGCAAATAAGCAAGTAGTTGTAGATGCTCTTCAACTGTGATGTGTACTTGGCTTCATTTATTTCGTCTCCTGGCTGAGCTCTGTTTAGGGTGAGATGTTTGCAACTTGGTGAAATCTACTGCAGAGCTCAGAAATTATTTTTGTTAACGCTGAGCACAGTTACATCACAGCTTCCAAGTAATTAAACACAGGGACAGAGTGTGCGTCTGTGGAAGGAAATGGGAGGGCCCATCTGAAAGTTCAAAGATTTGTGTTAAGCCACATTAGGGAAATGCCATCTAACTGGAGGAATCCAAAATCTGAATACACTTCCATGCATTACAGATATTGATATTTCTTTCCTGGGAGAGGTCTTGTCTTCTGCCTTTTGCATTTCTCGTTCTGCAATACTTCAGTGGAGGCCTAGAGGACACATCCATACACACCCCTGTAGGTCTAATACTGCTGCTTGCTTAGTAAATTCGTTGCTGTCTGACCTGGAGTTTAATGTGATTCTCAAACACAACACCCAGTGGGACTGGAGTCTAACTGATCAATGAGAGCTCAGGCTACTCCTGCAGAAAGCAAGAGATGACTGCAGGAATGGAAAATGAGGTTAGCTCCACTGTAAGTATCTTGCAGGGGAGGTGACAGCTGCATGCCTTGCATTTAACAATATAAATCAGAGCTGCTGTTTTTAACTCTTTCTGAGTAACAAGAAATAATACTAGAAATAACACTTAGAAGAATGCCTTTACCTTATTGATGGTCCATGCTCAGAACTTCTCGGTCCAGGGATAGGAGGTTCTCTCTGAGAATCCCTCTTTGCTGGCTGGAGGTCCTGCGATCCCTAGGATCGTTGAGGCTCAGGAGCAGGGTCCCTTCTGGGGGGCCAAAATCTATTACCGGAAAGCGGCAAAATAATGAACTCTCTACAACTTAATTTTGGAGTTCTAGAAAGCAGGCATTCTTTACTGTAGTACTGGACGCACAGGGGATAGTTCCACCCAAATGTGCGTACCGAAAAGACAAAACTACTAGATATTTATGCCATGTTAACATAAATAAACATTACATTTCTGAGAAGTGCTTATCATTTCCCCCCCTTTTTTTTAATATATGTATTAATATCCTTTGTACATGTCTATTGGCACCTCTGGGCAGTTGTCGGGAGCCCTCAGATGAAGGTTCATACTTTTCCTCACGGTGTCTGCTAGTTGACCTTTGCTCTTGTGCAAACGCAGTTCTAAAATCACGTATACCGTGTCCTCCAAGATTGCTTCGTTATACAAAGAGCTGTTGTGGGAGATAATTGCCAAATATGCAAGGAATGTATTAATTGGAGTGGGTGGTGCACCCACTGCAGCCATCAGAGTACTTGCACTGTGCTGTAATTTTTTCAGTTTTCCCTGTGTAATAGGATCATCCAGAGTGGATCTCTTCTGCTTCCACGTCAGCGGTTGGTCCTTGAGAGTGAGCGTGGTCATCTCTGGCATCGGATTCTGTGTTGCGTTCTTTCAGCTGATGATATGGTTTCACATATTTTGCTGGTAACCATCGAGGGCCTGTTGAAAGAAGAACACACACATACCCTCTTCCCCATGTTATTAGTTCTACAGGACCTGTCCATTGCGATTCCCCAAATTCTTTATACCATACTTTTTGGTCGAGCCACTGTTTTGGTTTCCGCTGCTGCCGGCAACAAAAGCGCCACGCGGCCGCCCCTCCCCCCGCCGGCGTGCGGAGGAGAATGAAAAGAAACAGGCAGAAACTGGTGGGTCGGGATAAGGGCAGTTTAACATAACAGCAAACAGAGGGAAACAGGAACAACAACGATACAGATAAGGAGAAAACACGACAAAAACAGACCCGCTCTCTCGGACCGCACCGGCGCCGCACGCTCCCGAGCCGCGAGAGAGTTCCCGCCGCGCCGCCCCCCCCACCGGAACCCAGCATGATGGCACATGGTATGGAATACCGGGCTCTGTTTGGCCAGGTGGGGTCAGCCCCCACCCCCCGGCTGTGCCCCTTCCTGAAGTCTGGTGAAAATTAACCCTGTCCTGGCCAAACCCAGGACATTATCCACCCCTTATTCCATACCATCTATGTCATGTCCAGGTCCCCCATTGTCCATTTGATCACCACCACTTCTCCTGTCTCCAGATATCATTCCTTTAGTCTATGGATCATCACTCTAAAGTGTCCGTTGAGTTCATTTAATCCATGACTTCAGGCTCCATCTGTCGTAATGGTCTTCCATGGCAGGAGAGGTGATGTGTGGTGATGGGCGGTCACTTGCTGCATCCGGAGGTCACGGCTGATGTATCTGGTGCGACCCGTGCCCACAGTCTGCAGGAGATGTTGATCTTGATGAAGTTGCTGGGTGCCAATTGTTGAAAACCAGGTCCAGTCCCATCATCGCTGTGCTCTGCTAGGTTTTCATCAAAAAAGTCCATCCTTCTTTGATCTGGACGATTCTTACTATGATACTACTGGTACAACATATATAACAATTATAACAGTGATAACAGACAGTGACAGGGTTATTTAACAATTAACTTTGTACAATTTATTTATGGACTATTCTCGCCCAAAATCAAATCCCCATGAGGTACACATCGGACTTCCCCATCCTTCCGCGTTACCCACCAGGTACACCCAGGTCCTTGAGCAAAAGCAATCCCCCGGACGGGCTTGCCTTTGCCCGAGGCAGGACTAACCCAAACTGTCTTCCCTAACATGTTCCACATGTGCACTACAGGAAATTTATCCCCTTCTACGCGGCGCTGAGGTTTTGACTGGGCAGGACCAGCCCGGTTGGTGGACCCTCTGGTGTTAACCAACCAGGTGGCCTTCGCTAAATGCATATCCCAGTTTTTGAAAGTCCCACCCCCCATTGCCCTCAAAGTGGTTTTTAGCAGCCCATTGTACCGTTCGATCTTTCCCGAGGCTGGTGCATGGTAGGGGATGTGATACACCCACTCCATACCGTGTTCTTTGGCCCAGGTGTCTATGAGGCTGTTGCGAAAATGAGTCCCGTTGTCCGACTCAGTTCTTTCAGGAGTGCCATGTTGCCACAGGACTTGTTTTTCCAGGCCCAGAATGGTATTCCGGGCGGTGGCATGGGGCACAGGGTAGGTTTCCAGCCATCCGGTGGTGGCCTCCACCATTGTGAGCACATAGCGCTTGCCTTGGCGGGTTTGTGGCAGTGTGATGTAGTCAATCTGCCAAGCCTCCCCATATTTATATTTTAGCCATCGTCCTCCATACCACTGAGGCTTTACCCGCTTGGCTTGCTTGATTGCAGCGCATGTTTCACATTCATGGATAACCTGTGCGATGGTGTCCATGGTCAAGTCCACCCCTCGGTCACGAGCCCATCTGTATGTCGCGTCTCTTCCTTGGTGGCCCGAGGTGTCATGGGCCCACCCAGCTATAAAGAGTTCACCCTTCTGTTGCCAGTCCAGATCCACCTGAGCCACTTCAATCTTGGCAGCCTGATCCACCTGGTGGTTGTTTTGCTGTTCTTCAGTGGCCCGACTCTTAGGGACGTGGGCGTCCACGTGACGGACTTTTACAACCAGCTGCTCCAGACAGGCAGCAATATCTTGCCACAATGGGGCAGCCCAGATGGGTTTGCCTCTGCGCTGCTAGTTGTTCTTCTTCCATTGCTGCAGCCACCCCCACAAGGCATTGGCCACCATCCAAGAGTCGGTGTAAAGATAGAGCACTGGCCACTTCTCTCGACTGGCAATGTCTAAAGCCAGCTGGATGGCTTTCACCTCTGCAAACTGGCTCGACTCACCTTCTCCCTCGGCCGTTTCCGCGACTTGTCGTGTAGGGCTCCATACAGCAGCCTTCCACCTCCGCTGCTTCCCCACAATGCGACAGGACCCATCCGTGAACAGGGCATACTGTTTCTTATCTTCTGGCAGCAGAACAGTGGGGGCACGTGTCACCTCCTCCTCTGGCGATGCTCCAAAATCTTTGCCTTCTGGCCAGTCCATGATTACCTCCAGAATTCCTGGGCACCTGGGGTTTCCCATTCAGGCCTGCTGTGTGATAAGCGCGACCCACTTACTCCACGTAGCATCGATGGCATGATGCGTAGAGGGGACCCTCTCTTTGAACATCCAGCCCAGGACCGGCAATCGTGGTGCTAGGAGGAGCTGTGCTTCAGTGCCGACCACTTCTGAAGCAGCTCGAACACCTTCATATGCTGCCAGAATCTCTTTTTCAGTGGGAGTATAGCGGGCCTCGGATCCTTTGTATCCCCGGCTCCAGAACCCAGGGGTCGACCTCGAGTCTCCCCTGGTGCTTTCTGCCAGAGACTCCAGGTTGGGCCATTCTCCCCGGCTGCGGTGTAGAGCACGTTTTTAACATCTTGCCCTGACCGGACTGGACCAAGGGCTACAGCATGAACTCTCTCCCTTTTAATTTGTTCAAATGCCTGTCGTTGCTCAGGGCCCCATTCAAAATCATTCTTCTTCTGGGTCACATGGTACAGAGGACTCACAATCTGGCTGTAATTTGGGATGTGCATCCTCCAAAATCCCACAACACCCAGGAAGGCCTGTGCTTCCTTTTTGCTGGTTGGTGGAGACATAGCTGCTATTTTGTTGATGACATCCATTGGGATTTGACGGTGCCCATCCTGCCATTTTATTCCCAAAAACTGGAAATCTTGTGCAGGTCCCTTGACTTTACTTCGCTTAATGGCGAAACCGGCTTTCAGGAGGATCTCAACTATTTTCTCCCCTTTCTCAAAAACCTCCTCCGCTGTGTCGCCCCATATAATGATGTCATCGATGTTCTGCAGATGTTCTGAAGCTTCACCCTTTTCCAGTGCAGTCTGGATGAGTCCATGGCAAATGGTGGGACTGTGTTTGCACCCCTGGGGCAGTCGATTCCAGGTGTACTGGATGCCCCTCCAGGTGAAAGCAAACTGTGGCCTGCACTCTGCTGCCAAAGGGATGGAGAAGAATGCATTAGCGATGTCAGTTGTAGCATACCACTTGGCTGCCTTTGACTCCAGCTGATATTGAAGTTCTAGCATGTCTGGCACGGCAGCACTCAGCGGTGGTGTGACTTCATTCAGGCCATGGTAGTCTATTGTCAGTCTCCACTCTCCAGTAGATTTTCTCACTGGCCATATGGGACTGTTAAAGGGTGAGCGAGTTTTGCTGATCACTCCTTGACTCTCCAGCTGTCGGATCAGCTGATGAATGGGGATAAGGGAGTCTCGGTTGGTACGATACTGTCGCCGGTGCACCGTTGTGGTTGCGATTGGCACCTGTTGTTCTTCAACCCTCAGCAACCCCACAACGGAAGGATCCTCCGAGAGACCAGGCAAAATGGACAGCTGTTTAATTTCTTCCGTCTCCACAGCAGCTATGCCAAAAGACCACCGATACCCCTTTGGGTCCTTGAAATACCCTCTCCGAAGATAGTCTACACCAAGGATGCACGGAGCCTCGGGGCCAGTTACAATGGGGTGCTTCTGCCAGTCCTGCCCAGTGAGGCTCACTTCAGCCTCCAATACATTCAGCTCTTGGGACCCCCCTGTCACTCCAGAAATGCAAATGGACTCTGACCCTTTGAACACTGATGACATTAAAGTACACTGTGCACCAGTGTCCACTAGAGCTTTATACTCTTGTGGATCTGACGTGCCAGGCCACCGAATCCACACCGTCCAATAAACGTGGTTGTCCCTTTCCTCCACCTGGCTGGAGGCAGTGCCCCTCTAATCCTGGTCAGAGAATTTGCTGCTCACCTGCTGTAAGAATGACTTGGAGGTCCCCTCCAGAGGATCGGAATCAAGGTCAAACTGCCTACCTGGTCTGGAGAGCTGGCTGCTGGCAGCTGGAGCAGCATTTTTCCTAACAGAATCCCTTTTGTGATTGTTTTACCTCGCAACTCACGGACTCGTGCCTCTAGACTTGAGGTGGGTTTTCCATCCCACTTCCTCATGTCCTCTCCGTGGTCACGCAGGTAGAACCACAGGGTGCCCCGTGGTGTGTAGCCTCTGTACTCTCTCTCCTGAGCAGAGAAACGCTTGCCCCTAATAGCTGAGATGCTGGCCCGTACAGGTGGGGAGTAGGACATGTCCTCTTTGAATTGCTGGAACTGCCGGGCCAGTTTCTCCACGGCTGAGACAAGGGAGGAAGAGAGACTTTCCTCGTATTGCCGGAGTCTGACAGCCGCCTCATCCACTGTTGGTGCCTCTTTAACTTTCCAGTTTACAACTGCCAGTGAGTTGGCATATGAGGAGGGTGCGCTCCGCACAAATTTCTTCCACATGTGTCATGTGCACTGGACTTCATCTGGGTCTGTGGGTACCTGCTCATCGTCTGGTTCATAGTAAACCAGCTCCCGCACAGCTAATTCCCTCAAGTACTGAATACCCCTTTCCATATTGGTCCACTTGCCAGGATAGCATACAAAATCCTCACTGAAGGGGTACCTCTCCCTCACGCCTGAGAGAAGTCTCCTCCAGAGGCTGAGGACTTTTTCCTTTTTCCCAATGGCCTTGTCAATGCCCCCATCCCTGGCCAGGGATCCCAGCTGCTTGGCTTCCTTGCCCTCTAACTCCAAGCTGCTGGCCCCGTTATCCCAGCACCGCAGCAGCCAGGTGACAATGTGCTCGCCTGGGTGGCGGCTGCAATGTTTCCGCATGTCTCGCAGATCGCTCAGGGACAGGGACCGGGTGATGATCTCTGTCTCTGTCTCCCGCGATGACCCTGGCTCATCGTCATCCCTCCCGGAGCGATCTGCTCTCTTTGCATCTTTCTTTAGTTTTACAGGGGCGACTGCTACCGGCACAGGTTGGTCATTGGGCTCAGCCGCAATGCCTGCAGCTGGAGCTGGGGCTGGAGAAACTGCCATGCCCGCCGGGGGAGCCGGGACAACGCCAGTGGCAGTGGCAGCGGCAGTGCCGGTTGGGGGGGCTGTGACTGCCTGCTGGGCTGGAGGGGCTGCAGGGCCAGCTGGGGGGGCAGCACCAGCCACAGTGCCTGCTGCTTCGTTTCCCCGCCTTTCCCCTTTAGGGCACTGAATCAGGTTGAACAGGGCTCGGTAGGCATGGGCCAGACCCCAGCATGTTGCAGTGATCTGTGTCTCTCTGGAGTTCCCAGGGTGGCAGCACACTTTTGGCAGATATTTTACCACATTGTCCGGATTCTGTATTTGTTCAGGGGTGAGTTTAAAACACACCGCAGGTGCCCACTGCCCTAGACACCTGCCCATGCTGTCCCACACACCCAGCCACTCAGAGCTATCCGCCCCCGGGGCAGGTCTCTGCACGATGTTCTTAACGACTTGTTTAACCCTAAACAAAAGCTGAAACCCATTCAGGAGGCAGAACAAAAGGAGAGTGCTGGCCTGAGCATCCCACGGGTACTTGAAATTCTCAAAAGCCGTTAGGACTATCCTGAAGGAGAGAGGGGGGGCGAAAGAATGGAGGAAGGTATCCCCTCCGTTTTTCCCCACAGGTTGGGTTTGATTATTCACAAATTCTAAGACATAGGATCCGAGGTATGGAAATGACCACAGTGCCTCATGCAAATACAAGCCTTATTTCGTGCACAGTGATGTTATCATGTCATAAGTCGATATCGTACAGTAGAGGAAAATCATCATCCTGATCTTTTTCCCAGCCATGATGAACAGCATGGCAATGAACACATAGTGCAAGCATGGATTTACATAGCAGAGCCACTTGATCAGTCAGAAACATTTTTTTTTTTTTTTACCGGCGACTACTTAACACAGAAAAATGCGTATAACAAAATTTAAGAAAATCTAAGAAAGCTGTTTTAACACCCGCTGCTCAGCCCTGCCGTTATCCCCGCCCCACGCTTGGGCGCCAGTTTAATATTTTGGTTTCGGCTGCTGCCGGCAACAAAAGCGCCACGCGGCCGCCCCTCCCCCCGCCGGCGTGCGGAGGAGAATGAAGAGAAACAGGCAGAAACTGGTGGGTCGGGATAAGGGCAGTTTAATAGAACAGCAAACAGGGAAACAGGAACAACAACGATACAGATAAGGAGAAAACACGACAAAAACAGACCCGCTCTCTCGGACCGCACGGGCGCCGCACGCTCCCGAGCCGCGAGAGTTCCCGCCGCGCCACCCCCCCCACCGGAACCCAGCGTGACGTCACATGGTATGGAATACCAGGCTCTGTTTGGCCAGGTGGGGTCAGCCCCCACCCCCGGCTGTGCCCCTTCCTGGAGTCTGGTGAAAATTAACCCTGTCCTGGCCAAACCCAGGACAGTCACAAATGGAGGGACCATCCCGAATTGGTGGTCAGCTGCTGTTGTAAATAACTGATGATAAGAATGTGTAACATCACTCTGCCACAACTCATTAGCTCGTAAACCATGAGGGTTCACTCCTGTATATGATGATATGGGTGTAGTACGTCGACAATCAGGGCATGCACGAACAATTTCTGTGGCTTGCCCCCGAGACAAAGCAAATTGCTTACGCAAGGAAGAGGCATTTTGGTGAAAGAAGTCATGAGATAATCGGGCTTGCTCAAAACCGTGTGGCAGTACTACTGCCATTGTCAATTTATCTGCTACAGCATTTCCTTCAGTTATTGGTCCTGGTAGTGTAGTATGTGACTGTATATGCATTATGAAATACACATGTACACGATTTTTAAGTAGTGTAGCTAATTTCAACAGCAAGGAAAAAAGTCGTTTGTTATTGACCTCTTTTATCATTTCATCTTCAGTGTGTTGAACAATACCCACAACATATGCAGAATCTGTGACAACATTGAGTGGTTAAGTCAAAAACAATTCAAAGGCATGCAAGGCCACTGGTAGTTCAACAATTTGTGTGGATCCTTCAATGATTAAAATAGATGATTGCCAATCTGACGAATCTGTTTGTTTCCACACAACCACAGCTTTATATGTTTTCCCTGATCCGTCCAGAAACACTGTTCGTGCTCCTTTAATAGGAACAGGAACACATCGTTTTTTTTGGCTGCAATGGAATTTGAGAGAGGGAATGTAACAGCTTATGTTGTGGAAGGGTATAGCATATCTCATTTAAATAATCAACTGGAGTGGCTTGCAGTGATAAGGATTCCCTGTTTAATACCACAAAGTCATCTTTAGCCAGCGGCAGGTAAATAGTATCAGGATCACGTCCTGTCAATTGCTGACAACGATTCTGACCTTGTGCCATTAAGGACACTGTAATGTCTACCTTTGTGGTTAATGTTTTCATCGGCGTATGAGACAAAAAGATCCAGTCCAGAGTCTTCAACTCCTGTGCATTAGCACACCACCGACCTAAAAGAACGTAAGGCTGGAGACAAGCATAAATTATATACAAATCTATTGGTAACTTGACATTGATTCTGGAGGCAAAGAAAGTTGCGATTTTACCCAAAACTTTCTGCAAGACAGTTTTTGCTTCTGGCGTCAATCTCCTGGAAGATAACAAATCTGAGTCCCCTTTCAACAAGGTAAATAGAGGGGACAACTCTTCAGTTGTAATGCCTAAAATGGGTCGTACCCAATTAATTGTTCCTAACAATATTTGTAAATCATGAAGAGTGGTGATCAAATATACTAAACGGTTGTGGGAACACTTGTGAAGTAAAAAGTTTCCATCCTAGATACCTTCCAGGGCTGCTCTGTCTGCACCTTTTCCAAGGCTATCTGTAACCCGTAGATCTTTAATGACGATTCTAATTTAGCGAAAGCAGTGAGCAGCACATTTTGTGTTTCAGCAGCAAGGAGGATGTCATCCATATAATGATATAAGTAGATCTGATTGAAAGATTGATGTACTTCTTTTAGCGCTGCATCCACGAGTATCTGGCAAATCGTGGGGCTATTCATCCTGCCTTGTGGCTGAATGACCCAATGGTATCGCTGCATGGGTTTGCTGTTGTTAATTGAAGGCACAGAAAATGCAAAATGAGCACAATCATCAGGGTGTAAAAAAATTTTTAAAAACCCAGTCCTTTAAATCAATAACAAAAAGAGGCCAGTCTTGTGGGATCATAGTTGGTTTAGGGACACCAAGCTGTAGTGGCTGCATTGGGCTCATTACTGCATTTATAGCCTGCAGATCTTGTAATAATCTCCATTTACCAGACTTTTTTGGAATGACAAATCTAGGGGTGTTCTGTGGGCTAGGAGAAGGTACCAGGTGACCTAATGCCAGCTGTTTGTCCACAAGGAATTCTACTGCAGTAATTGAATTGTACACACTTTTTCCAAGCAAGGGCTTGAACGTAAGGAAAACGGTTCTCGCCGCGCCACTTCTATGTTGGGAGCCGGGGGCGGGGGGTGGGGGGTGGGGCCGTGCCGCGGCCCGCCGGTTGCCGATGGAGGGGAGACCGCCGGCTCGGCGGGAAGGGGCGGTGCGCGGGGGGCCGTGTGCCTCAGCAGGTGTCAGGTTCGCTGACCCGTCCGGTGTGGTGGCTGCTGGCGCTGCGGGCTGTGCTGCGTTGGAGGGACTGCGTGGCTTTAGGCTGGAATTCACCCTACTTTGATCTCAGGTCGGGTACACCGACTGCTCTAGAGGGACCCTGTTGTACTTTTTTGGTTGCAAGCTGAAATTGCAAGATCTCAGTGGCTTCCTCTTGTTCAATTTGTCTCATCATAGCAGTTTGTAACCAATCTAAAAACTGAACATAGGGTTCCCGAGATCTCTGTCGAATTGATACGAAAGACATTTCTCGCTGGCCAGGATCTGGCACCTTTCGCAAGGCCTTGAGAGTTAAATCCGAGGCTTGCATAAATACCCATCTTGGCAGTGTCGCTTGTGCTCCCCCCCGTGGCGTAATTTTCTTGACCCAGCAACTCGTTTTCTCCAATACCTAATCCAGCAGCAATATTCTCCATAACCTGTACAGTTACAAGTTCCTTATATTCTGATGCCCAGATGGTATATTGTGCAGATGATAGAACCATTCTAAGTACTGATCGCCAATCAGAAGGGGTCATGACATAAGATTCTCCTATAGCCTGTATAAGGTTCATAGTAAACAAAGCCTGGAGACCATATTCTCGTGTGGATTTCCGAACTTCCTTAATAACCTCGTATGGTAAGTAAGCATGCTCTGGGGGTTGGTTAGGCTTATATACTACAGGCATAGCTTGAAGGATAGAAACATCTCCTTTGCAGAGCGCATCAATCCTACATTTATCTAACAATACGTTCGACCATCCGACAACATTCAATGGTCCCGTACGAGTCAGAGGCTGTGTAGGAGCCGAAGGGGGGGGTGTAGGAGCAAAAAGGGGGTGGTTTGAGAAGTGACATATGCGATATTGATTTTTGTTGCTGTGCCTGTAAAATTTCATCTGCTGTGGGGGCGGGGGTTGCCATAACCTTCACTGGAGTTAGCGGTGGGTATAAATCAGGTCCGTCCTTGGTGTCTATTTCTCCAGGATCAAATGGATCGTCAGATTCTGGCAGATCTACCCCCTGCATTCCCTGTGTTGAGTTAGGGGTTTCATCTTATGTGGGACTAAATGTTTCAAAAGACTGCAGCTCAGTCTGTTCCTGCTTTTGCGAGAATGGAGGATGGGCAGCCCACGCTTGTAAGATAGTTTCTGCGGGTTTTAGAGCATTTAAAGCTGTATACACTGATTTCCAAGTAATAATGATTTCGTCAGGGACTTCAAGCCACAAGTCCTTTTTTGTCTGCAATTCCTCCCCCACCTTTGCCCACAACGAGCTATCATATGAACCTGAGGAAGGGTACCACGAGCAATAGTCTCTTATCCAAACTAACAATTTAACCAACTTTGTAACTCATACCGCAAACCCTTGTTCTTTCAAAATTCTCTGTAAAATCTCTTGATGGAGCTTTTGCTCCTTTGTAGCTGACTGTCCCATCTTATAATTTCCACAGCTGCTCACCTCAGTTGTCCAGCGAAGGGAGATGCCTCCTGTATGTGTGCACGCGTGTGTATTTCTCCCCCCGTCTCAGCTGCGGTTCACCACTGGTAATTATCTCCAACTCTGAATATCTTCATGTCCGAATATCTTCATGTCTTCATGCCCCACGTTCAGGTGCCATTTGTGGTAAATGATTGCACAGACCCCAATCTGTGCTCGATCAGAATTGTTTTATTGCTGAAGTGAGTACTGTATCTACTAATACAAAAGTTACTAGAGCCAATCAGCTTTGGATTTGTGGCTTTGTGAATGCCAGTTCACAGTTGCTGTTTTCCAGGATCTTTTGCAGGTGGATGTGTGAAAACAGCTTATCTCGTGGGAACAGAGAAGGGAGGCACAGGATGCGCTGATCCTTCAGGGTCATGAGACAGTGCTGTTCTGTCTCAAGTTATACTGTTTCCCACACTGTGGGAGGTGTGTGCACGCGTGCACGCATGCGTGCTAGAGCACACTACTGGCTCTTGTTTAGCCTTTTGTCCCGCAGGACCCCCCTGGTCCTTTTCGGTTGATCAGCTCTCCAGCTAGACAGTCCCCAACCTGTACCACTGCAAGGGGTTAGTCCATCCCAGGTACAAGATTTGGCATTTGTCCTTGTCGAGTTTCATAAGGTTCCTGCCAGCCCATTTCTCCAGTCTTTCTAGATTCCTCTGAATGACAGCTCCATCCTTGAGTATATGAACTACATACAATACATTTGGTGTTGTCCACAAACTCAGTGAGGTGGATTCTTCCTCCTCCAGGTCACTTGTGAAGACTTCTGGGGAATACCACTTCTTACTGGCCTTCTAAGCATGTGTGTAATTCTGCTTTCATAAAAAACGTTTAAGTATTTGCAGGATCAGAACTGTGGAGTGTGAAACCTATCACATTGAGTCATCAGGAGCAGCTCTCCAGATCACCTTTCGGACCAAGGGAGGTTATTTGCCTAGGGATGAGATGCATTATGGGATGCAGGAGAAAATCAGTTTGGGATCACACAGGACTTACTCTGGGATGTTTAGGGAAGGAACAAAAGGCGGGACAAGGGAGGGGTTTAGGTGACTTGGGGAGGAACAAGAGTGGGAAAATAGAGGAATAAGGGGATAAAAAGGGCCAGTTGCATGTAGTTGGCTGGTCAGGATGCTTGTCTGGCTATGCTTTGTGTCTGGTCAGCACAGTTTGTCCTATCTTCTTTTTCAGTTGCTTTCCAACTCTTTCCTGGGTGAGGGACTACCTGTTCTGTGCATGTGTGTATATGGGGGTGTGAGTGTAACAGCTGGAGTGAGACCACGGGTCAGAGGGCCCATGTGTCCATGGTGCCAGTGACTGGAGTGAGTGCAGGCATATGAGTGAGCATGTGATCGCTAGCAAAGATCAAACCAGACTAGCCCGTGAATATGTGTGTTGTGGTTTAAGCCCAGCCGGCAACTAAGCACCAGACAGCTGCTCACTCACTCACTCCCCCCAGGTGGGATGAGGGAGAGAATCAGAAGGGTAAAAGTGAGAAAACTCGTGGGTTGAGATAAAGATGGTTTAATAGGTAAAGCAAAAGCCGTGCACACAAGCAAAGCAAAACAAGGAACTCATTCATGACTTCCCATCAGCAGGCAGGTGTTCAGCCATCTCCAGGAAAGCAGGGCTCCATCATGCGTAATGGTTACTTGGGAAGACAAACATCATCACTCCAAACACTCCCCATTTCCTTCTTCTTCCCTCAGCTTTATATGCTGTCGTGGTTTAACCCAGCAGCTGGCAACTAAAACTAGACAACCGCTCACTCACTCCTTCTCTTTCCCCTCAGTGGGATGAGGAGGAGAAAGGACAAAAGGTAAAATTTGTGCGTTGAGATAAAGACAGTTTAAGAAGACAACAAAGTAAATACTAATACTACTAAAAATATTACTAATGATAGTGATAATAATAATGATAATAATGAATATGCAAAACAAACTATATACAATTTTCTCATCACCTGATGATTGATTTGCAGTCAGTCCCTGAGCAGTGATCGTGGAACCCGGAACTCACAGATTTCACAGAACCCCCCAAAAAAGATCGAAATCAGGGAAAAGATTGACCTCCTGGGAAAAAAAGGATTCACAGAAAAAAAAAGAAGATTCCTGCCCCCCCGGGAAACCCCTAGTCATTGTGGATTTTGGGAATTTTGCAAAACTCCCTAAAAAGACTGAACTCCTGGAAAAGTTCAAAATCCTGGAAAAGAGAGGATTTAAACCCATGAAAATGAGAAAGAAAGAAAGATTCCTCCCCCCCCGGCCAAACCTCATTAATAAACTGAACATGATGTCTGTGGTATCCATGATGTCTGAACATGATGTCTGTGGTATCCATCATCTTTGAGAGGTCCTGGAGGACTGGAGAGGTGCCCGAGGACTGGAGAAAGGCCAATGTCACTCCAATCTTCAAAAAGGGCAAGAAGGAGGACCCAGGGAACTACAGGCCGGTCAGCCTCACCTCCATCCCGGGAAAGGTGATGGAGCAGCTTATCCTGGAGGCCATCATCAAGCAAGTGGAAGAAAAGAAGGTTATCAGGAGTAGTCAGCATGGATTCACCAAGGGGAAATCATGCCTGACCAATCTGATAGCTTTCTACGATGACATGACTGGCTGGGTAGACGAAGGGAGAGCTGTGGATGTTATCTACCTTGACTTCAGCAAGGCTTTCGACACAGTCTCCCATGATATCCTCCTGGGGAAGCTGAGGAAGTGTGGGCTGGATGAGTGGTCAGTGAAGTGGATAGAGAACTGGCTGAATGGCAGAACTCAGAGGGTTGTCATCAGCGGAGCTGAGTCTAGTTGGAGGCTGGTGACAAGTGGTGTCCCTCAGGGGTCAGTACTGGGCCCAGTCTTGTTTAACTTCTTCATCAACGACCTGGATGAAGAGTTAGAATGTACCCTCAGCAAGTTTGCTGACGACACCAAACTGGGAGGTGTGGTAGATACACCGGAAGGCTGTGCTGCCATTCAGCGTGACCTGGATAGGCTGGAGAGCTGGGCAGAGAGGAACCGGATGAGGTTCAACAAGGGCAAGTGCAGGGTCCTGCACCTGGGGAGGAACAACCCCATGCACCAGTACAGGCTTGGGGTGGACCTGCTGGAGAGCAGCTCTGTGGAGAGGGACCTGGGTGTCCTGGTGGACGACAGGTTAACTATGAGCCAGCAGTGTGCCCTGGCTGCCAAGAAGGCCAATGGGATCCTGGGGTGCATCAAGAAGAGTGTGGCCAGCAGGACAAGGGAGGTTCTCCTTCCCCTCTACACTACCCTGGTGAGGCCTCATCTGGAGTACTGTGTCCAGTTCTGGGCTCCCCAGTTCAAGAAGGATGAAGAGCTACTGGAGAGAGTCCAGCGGAGGGCTACAAGGATGGTGAGGGGACTGGAGCATCTCCACTACGAGGAGAGGTTGAGGGAACTGGGCTTGTTCAGCCTGAAGAAGAGAAGGCTGCGAGGGGACCTTATAAATGCCTACAAATATCTGAAGGGTGGGTGTCAGGAGGATGGGGCCAAGCTCTTTTCAGTGGTGCCCAGTGACAGGACAAGGGGTAATGGGCACAAACTGAGGCACAGGAAGTTCCGTCTGAACATGAGGAGGAACTTCTTCTCTCTGAGGGTGACGGAGCACTGGAACAGGCTGCCCAGGGAGGTTGTGGAGTCTCCTTCTCTGGAGATATTCAAGACCCGCCTGGACAAGGTCCTGTGCAGCCTGCTGTAGGTGACCCTGCTTCGGCGGGGGGGTTGGACTAGATGACCCACAGAGGTCCCTTCCAACCCCTACTATTCTGTGATTCTGTGATTCTGTGATTCTGTGAATAATTCCATAGCTCCTGCCCACCTGCTCATTAGCTGAATATGGGAAACTGGAAAAAAACTCCTTGATTTCACAGCAACAACTGAAAATATTGGTGTTATCAACATTCTTCTCGTACTAAATCCAAAACACAGAAGCTACTGGGAGAAAAATTAACTCTATCCCAGCCAAAACCAGGACATATTCTGAGCATGACATCATATGGTATGGAATATTCCTTTGGTCAGTTAGGATCAGCTGTCCCAGCTGTGTCCCCTCCAAACTTCTTGTGCATCCCAGCCTACTCACTGGTGAGGTGGTGTGAGAAGCAGAAAAGGCCTTGATGATGTGTAAGCGTAACTAAACATTCCTGTATTATCAACGCTATTTTCAGCACAAATCCAAAACATAGCCGCATACTAGCTACTATGAAGAAATTTAACTGTCCCATCCAAAACCAGCACAAGGTGAAGTGGCCTGGGAGCAAGAGGGTGAGTGGGTCTCTAAGGGCCATCTCTGGGTGCGAGAGCGCCTGTGTATCTCTAAGGGCAAGAACACGGGAGGGGGACATGGCCAGCTCTGTGTCTGTGACCGTCTGTGCCAGACTCTGGAGTAGGGCTGTGGCCTTGGGGACTTGTATGTTCAGATGCCAGCAATTAGGGAGACTGGAGTCCAAGGGGCCAGCTACTGGGCAGACTGAGTGTCTGAGCCCAGCTGCTGAAGGGATCCACCTTGTATATATGTATATAGTCTCATTAGTGGACTTCCATCCTGTCCAGCCAGAGATGGGAGCAAGATGAGGCCGTTTGTGCTGTCTGTGTTCAGGTGACTGCTCGTAGTGTCTTTCTGTGATCTGTGTGGCAGGCCATGTATATACGTATATATGTATACACGTATACATGGATCTATGTGTATATGTAGTGTATATGTGTGCTTTTGTGTGTGTGCCTGCTGGGAAAATATCTTAAGCCTCACTACTGGTTGAACCTGGGGACATGGAGTGGCAACAGCCTCACCTCTCTTGGGCTGTTGGATCTGGCATGATATATTTTCCTCTAACACAAAACATTCTAAGCATGCTTCTATCCCATTGGTACAAGGAAGGTGTGTCACCCTCTATGTCAAAGATCAGCTGGAGCGCAGGGAGCTCCACCTGGGGATGGATGAGGAGTGGACCGAGAGCTTATGGATCAGGATTAAAGGCAGGGCAGGGACTGGTGACATTACAGTGGGAGTCTGCTATAGGCGACCTGACCAGGAAGGCCAAGCTGATGAGACCCTCCATAAGCAGATAGGAGCAGCCTCATGTTCACAAGCCCTGGTCCTTGTGGGGGACTTCAACCACCCTGACATCTGTTGGAGGGACAACACAGCAGGGCATAAGCAATCCAGGAGGTTCCTGGAATGCACTGATGACAACTTCCTTCTCCAAGTGATAGAGGAGCCCAAGAGGAGAGGTGCTATGCTGGACCTTGTTCTCACCAAGAAGGAGGGGCTGGTGGGGAATGTGAAAGTCAAGGGCAGCCTTGGCTGCAGTGACCATGAAATGAGGAGTTCAAGATCCTTAGGGCAGCAAGGAGGGCTCACAGCAAGCTCACTGCCCTGGATTTCAGGAGAGCAGATTGGCCTCTTCAGGGACTTGCTTGGTAGAGTACCATGGGATAAGGTCCTGGAGGGAGGAAGGGCCCAAGAAAGCTGGTTGATATTCAAGGATCATCTCCTCCAAGCTCAGGAGCGATGCATCCCGACCAAGAGGAAGTCAGGCAAAAATGCCAGGAGGCCTGCAATTGGATGAAGAAGGAGCTCCTGGCCTAACTCAAGCACAAAAAGGAAGCCTACAGAGGGTGGAAGCAAGGACAGGTAGACTGGGAGGAATACAGAGAAATTGTCTGAGCAACCAGGGATCAGGTTAGGAAAGCTAAAGCCCTGATAGTATTAAATCTGGCCATGGACATCAAGGGCAACAAGAAAAGCTTCTAGAGGTACATCGGTGATAAAAGGAAGACTAGGGAAAATGTGGGCAATCTCCGGAAGGAAAGGGGAGACCTGGTTACCTGGGATATGGAGAAGGCTGAGGTACTCAACGACTTTTTTGCCTCAGTCTTCACCGGCAAGTGCTCCAGCCACACCGCCCAAGTCGCAAACGGCGAAGGCAGGGACTGGGAGAATGAAGAACCACCCACCATAGGAGAATATCAGGTTCAAGACCACCTAAGGAACCTGAAGGTGCACAAGTCACAGAATCACAGAATCACAGAATAGTAGGGGTTGGAAGGGACCTCTGTGGGTCATCTAGTCCAACCCTCCTGCTGAAGCAGGGTCACCTACAGCAGGCTGCACAGGACATTGTCCAGGCGGGTCTTGAATATCTCCAGAGAAGGAGACTCCACAACCTCCCTGGGCAGCCTGTTCCAGTGCTCCGTCACCCTCACAGGGAAGAAGTTCTTCCTCATGTTCAGACGGAACTTCCTGTGCCTCAGTTTGTGCCCATTGCCCCTTGTCCTGTCGCTAGGCACCACTGAAAACAGCTTGGCCCCATCCTCCTGACACCCACCCTTCAGATATTTGTAAGTATATATTAGGTCCCCTCTCAGCCTTCTCTTCTTCAGGCTGAACAAGCCCAGCTCCCTCAACCTCTCCTCGTAGGGGAAATGCTCCAGTCCCCTCATCATCCTTGTAGCCCTCCGCTGGACTCTCTCCAGTAGCTCTTCATCCTTCTTGAACTGGGGAGCCCAGAACTGGACACAGTACTCCAGATGAGGCCTCACCAGGGCAGTGTAGAGGGGAAGGAGAACCTCCCTTGACCTGCTGACCACACTCTTCCTGATGCACCCCAGGATCCCATTATCTTTCTTGGCATCCAGGGCACACTGCTGGCTCATGGTTAACCTGTCGTCCACCAGGACTCCCAGGTCCCTCTCCACAGAGCTGTTCTCCAGCAGGTCCGCCCCAAGCCTGTACTGATGCATGGGGTTGTTCCTCCCCAGGTACAGGACCCTGCATTTGCCTTTGTTGAACCTCATCAGGTTCCTCTCTGCCCATTGTTTCCAGCCTATCCAGGTCACGCTGAATGGCAGCACAGCCTTTCGGTGTGTCTGCCACACCTCCCAGTTTGGTGTCATCAGCAAACTTGCTGAGGGTACATTCTAACTCTTCATCCAGGTCGTTGATGAAGAAGTTAAACAAGACTGGGCCCAGTACTGACCCCTAGGGGACACCACTAGTTACAGGCCTCCAACTAGACTCAGAGCCGCTGATGACAACCCTCTGAGTTCTGCCATTCAGCCAGTTCTCAATCCACTTCACCGACCACTCATCCAGCCCACACTTCCTCAGCTTCCCTAGGAGGATATCATGGGAGGCTGTGTCGAAAGTCTTGCTGAAGTCAAGGTAGACAACATCCACGGCTCTCCCTTCGTCTACCCAGCCAGTCATGCCATTGTAGAAAGCTATTAGATTGGTCAGGCATGATTTCCCCTTGGTGAATCCATGCTGACTACTCCTGATAACCTTCTTTTCCTCCACTTGCTTGATGATGGCCTCCAGGATAAGCTGTGCATCCGCAGGTCCTGAGGGAACTGGCAGATGAAGTTGCTAAGCCACTCTCCATCATATTTGAGAAGTCGTGGCAGTCCTGTGAAGTTCCCACTGACTGGAAAAGGGGAAACATCACTCCCATTTTCAAAAAGGGTAAAAAGGAAGACTCGGGGAGCTACAGGCTAGTCAGTCTCACCTCTGTGCCCGGCAAGATCATGGAGCAGGTCCTCCTGGAAATTATGCTAAGGCACACAGAAAATAAGGAGGTGATTGGTGATAGCCAACATGGCTTCACTAAGGGCAAATCATGCCTGACAGATTTAGTGGCCTTCTACGACAGGGTTACAGCACTGGTGGATAAGGGAAGAAAAACTGATGTCATCTACCTGGACTTGAGCAAAGCATTTGACAGTGTCCCGCACAACATCCTTGTCTCTAAATTGGGGAGACATGGATTTGACAGATAGACCACTCAGTGAATAAGGAGTTGGCTGGATGTTCACACCCAAAGAGTTGCTCTCAATGGCTTGATGTCCAAGTGGAGATGAGCGACATCCCTGGAAACATTGAAGGTCAGGCTGGACGGGGCTCTGAGCAACCTGATCTAGTTGACGATGTCCCTGCTCATTGCAGGGGGGTTGGACTAGATGACCTTCAAAGGTCACCTCCAATTCAAACTATTCTATGATTCTATGATCCGTCAGGATATATTTTCCCCAAACAACATGCAGTATGGGAAGCAAACAGGAGGAATTCCAAGTCTGACTGCAGTTGCAGAGCTATGATCTCACTGGTGTGATGGCATAGCTCACGAGTGCTGCTATGGATGGATACAGGCTCTTTAGAGAGGACAGACCAGGAAGGCAAGGAAGGAGGGGTTTGTTATAGTTTGGCTGTGGCTGGCAACAAAAGGGCCACGCGGTCACTCTGCCGCCCCTCCCCGCTCTGGGGTGCGGAGGAGAATAGAAAGAAAACAGGCAAAAAAATGGTGGGTCAGGATAAGGGCAGTTTAACAGAACAGCAAAAAAAGGGAACAGTAACAACAATGATACCGATCCGGAGAATACACAAAAAAACCCAGCAGAACGCAGAGAGCAACTCTCACTGTCCACCGTCGCCGCGCGCTCCCGAGCCACGACTGCCTTCCAACCGCCCAGCTCCCCCCATCCAGAACCCAACATGATGGCACATGGTATGGAATACCCTGCTCTTTTTGACCAGGTTGGGTCAGCCCTCCCGGCTGTGTTCCCTCCTGGCTTCTGATGAAAAATTAACCCTGTTCTGTCCGAACCCAGGACAGGGTTGTGCTCTATTCAAAGGAGTGGCTTGAAGGTGTGGAGCTTTGCCTTGGAACAAGTGACAAGCCAGTTGAAGGCGTATGGGTAAGGGTCAGAGGACAGACCGACATGGGTGACATCGTGGTGGGCATCTGCTGCAGACTGCTGGATGAAGGAGAGAAAGCAGGGAAAGAGGGGTGGAGGCGTTGCCCTCTACATCAAGAATTGGATACAGTGTGAAGAGCTGTCCCTGAAGAATAGCCACGAGCAGGTCGAAAGCCTATGGGTAAGAATCAGAGACAGAGGCAACAAAGGGAACATGGTCGTGGGAGTCTACTACAGGCTGCCTGATCAAGTGGAGCCTACTTATGAAGCCTTCTTTCTCCAGCTCCAGGAGGCTTCGCGCTCGCAGTCTCTCGTCCTGCTGGGGGACTTCAACCACCCCAACATCTGCTGGAAAAGTAGCACGGCGAGCTGTAGGTAATCCGGGAGATTCCTAGAATGCATTGAGGATAACTTCTTAAGCCAGGTAATAGACACCCCTACCTGAGGGGACGCAATACTGAACCTGATGGTCACCGATGCAAGTGAGCTCATTGGTGGCGTCAAGACTGGAGGCAGCCTGGGCTGCAGTGATCATGCATTGGTGGAGTTCACAGTCCTGAGGGATATGGGAAAGGGGAGGAGTATAGTCGGAACCCTAAAGTTTAGGAAAGCCAACTTCCCTCTCTTCAAGGAGTTAGACAGTAGGACCCCCTGGGAAACGGTCCTCAGGGACAGGGGGGCAGAACAGAGCTGGCAGGTCTTTAAGGATGCTTTCCATAGAGCACAGGAACTCTTAGTCCTCAGGTGTAAGAAGTCAGGCAAGGAAGGGAAGAGACCAGCATGGCTGAGTCAAGACCTGCTGGTCAAACTAAAGGGCAAGAAGGAACTGCACAGGCAGTGGAAGCAGGGACAGGTATCCTGGGAAGAGTATAGGGATGCTGCCCGGTTGTGTAGGGATGGGGTCAAGAGGGCCAAGGCAAGGCTGGAGCTGAACTTGGCAAGCAATGCTAAGAATAACAAGAAGGGCTTCTACAGGTATGTCAGCCAGAAAAGGAAGGTTAAAAAAAGCATACCCCCCGCCCCGATGAGCAAGAATGGCAATCTCGTATCAACAGATGAGGAGAAGGCTGAGGTACTCAAGAACTTTTTTGCCTCAGTCTTCACTGGCAACCTCTTTCCTCACCCCTCCCAAGTTGATGGACTGCAAGATGGGGACCAGAGGGGCAAAGCCCCTCCCGCTGTAAGGGAAGACCAGGTTCAGGACCACCTGAGGAACCTGAACATACATAAGTCTATGGGTCCTGATGAGATGCATCCCAGGGTCCTGAGGGAATTGGCTGATGTCATTGCCAAGCCACTCTCCATGATATTTGAAAGGTCATGGTAGTCAGGCAAAGTCCCTGGTGAACTGGAAGAAGGGAAACATTGTGCCCATTTTTAAAAAGGGTAGGAAGGAGGACCCTGGGAACTACCGGCCTGTCAGCCTCAGCTCTGTGCCTGGGAAGATCATGGAACAGATCCTCCTAGAAGCTATGCTAAGGCACATGGAGGACAGGCGGGTGATTCGAGACAGCCAGCATGGCTTCACCAAGGGCAAGTCCTGCCTGACCAACCTAGTAGCCTTCTATGATGGAGTGACCAGATCAGTGGACAAGGGAAGAGCTATGGATGTGATCTATCTGGACTTCTGCAAAGCCTTCGACATAGTCCCTCACAACATCTTTCTCTCTGATTTGGAGAAATATGGATTTGATGGGTGGACTGTTCGGTGGCTAAGGAATTGGTTGGAAGGTCACATCCAGAGGGCAGTGGTCCACGGCTTGATGTCCAAATGGATGCCGGTGACAAGTGGTGTCCCTCAGGGGTCCATACTGGGACCGGTGCTGTTTTAACATTTTCATCAATGACATAGTGAGATCGAGTGCACCCTCAGCAAGTTTGCAGACAATGCCAAGCTGAGTGGTGCAGTTGACACACCAGAAGGACGGGATGCCATCCAGAAGGACCTGGACAAGCTGGAGAAGTGGGCCTGTGTGAACTTCATGAGGTTCAACAAGGCCAAGTGCAAGGTCCTGCATGTGGCTCGGGGCAACCCCCGCTGTCAGTACAGGCTGAGGGATAAGGGGATTGAGAGCAGCCTTGCTGAGAAGGACTTGGGGGTACTGGTGGACGAAAAGCTGGACATGAGCCACCAATGTGCGCTCGCAGCCCAGAAGGCCACCCTGGGCTGCATCAAAAGTGTGGCCAGCAGGTTGAGGGAGGTGATTTTGCCCCTTTACTCTGCTCTGGTGAGACCCCACCTGGAGTATTGTGTCCAGCTCTGGAGCCCCCAGCACAAGAAGGACATGGAGCTGTTGAAGCGGGTCCAGAGGAAGGCCACAAGAATGATTCAAGGGCTGGAGCACCTCTCCTATGAGGAAAGGCTGAGAGAGTTGGGGTTGTTCAGCCTGGAGAAGAGAAGGCTGCAAGGAGACCTTATAGCAGCCTTTCAGTACCTGAAGGGGGCCTATAGGAAAGATGGGGAGAATATTTTAGGCAGGGCTTGTTGCGATAGGACAAGGAGTAATGGTTTTAAAATAAGGGAGGGTAAATTTAGATTAGATATAGGGAAGAAATTCTTTACGATGGGGGTTTTGAAATGCTGGAACAGATTGCCCAGAGAAGTAGTGGAGGCCCCATCCCTGGAAACATTCAAGGCCAGGTTGGATGGGGTTCTGAGCAACCTGGTCTAGTTGAATATATCCCTGCTCACTGCAGGGGGTTTGGGCTAGATGACTTCTAAAGGTCCCTTCCAACCCAAAGCATTCTATGATTCTATGATTCTATGATTCTAGATGAGTCCTTTTGACTAGTGATCTCCAAAGTGGGGTACACGCACCCCAGGGGGTGCACAAGATGATCTGTTGGGGTGTGGGAAGAAAATATTGGAAATTCCATTTATATTTTTTTTAATCTAAAAATTGAAATAAATTAAGCTTTAGAAATATTTAATATGTGGATTGACGCTGGCGCCCTCAGGTGGTCCTTATGTCAGTTACGTCACATACGGTAGGCGAGGTATCCTGAGGGAAGAGTGGGTGTTGCACAACGTGAAGAGGTTGACAGTGGCACCCTCACTCTTTCACTTGCTTTCAGCATATTACAAAGTATTGCAGTTTACATGTGCTGGGTTAAGTGCCTTTATGGATTATATTATACAGTTTTAACTAAACTAGCCCTCACAGAATGGAGAAGTGGCTTAAAAAGATTCTTGCAAAGAAACCACGGATTGAAGATAATGCTAATCATGTGAGCACAAGCAAACTACAATAAAGTGGTATTGCTGACACTTCTGCTCCTCGTAGGAATACTCTGTCAGCCACATTACGAGGTAAATCTGTAATCAGATCTGACAAGAAGTCAGACAAAAAACCCAGAAATTATTAAGACGACTATTTGGAATATGGATTTACATCCACTATCATCAGTGATGAACCTCGCCCTAAGTGTGTACTGTGAGATATATGCCTTGAGATATTAGCTAATGATAGTATGAAGTTATCACGATTAGGAAGACATTTAAAAGCTAAGTATCCAGAACTAAACATCCAGAAAGACAAACCTCTGCAGTTTTTTCAACAATGTTTCAAGTCATGCGACATTCAGTCTAGTACTTCACAAAATTTCACTAAACTTAATGATAAATGTTTAGAAGCCTCTGTTTAGGTTTCCTACTCAAGAGAAAAAGACAAAAAGCCATGTGCCATTGGGGAAACACTTGTTCTTCCTCCCACGGTAAAAATGATGCATGGAAAACAACATGGAGACAAACTGAAGTGCAGTCTATGCCATTGAAAGATGCATAGAAAACATTGCTGAAAATTTGAAGAAACAAGCATTAGAACCAATTACGCAGTGTGGGAGGTTTGCTATGCAGTTGGATGAAAGTACAGATGTTTCTAACATGTCTCAGCTTTTGGTATTTGCTAGATCCTGTTTCAAGAATGAAATACACTAAGAACTACTTTTTTGTGAGGCACTAAAGGAAAAATGCACTGTAGAAGATATATTCTCAACGGTAAATGATTTCTTTAGTAAAAAACAATGCTTTATGGAAAAAGTGTGTAAGTGTAACCACTGATGGAATGGATGCTTTGACTAGAATAAAAAAAAAGGATTCCAGGGTAAGGTTACAGAGAAAGCACCACACATGGAACTCATCCACTGCCTTATTCATAGGCAAGCTATTGCAGCAAAGATGTTGGAGCCAGAACTGCACAAAATGCACAATGTCATTGGTATGGTTAATTTCATAAAAACAAGATCTGTAAATAGTAGAATCTTTACAATACTTCATAATGAGATGGGGTGTGACCATGGAAATCTTCTGTACCACACAGACATACGCTTGTGTCCTGGTTTTGTCTGGGACAGAGTTAATTTTCCTCCCAGTAGTTTCTGTGTTTTGGATTTAGTATGAGAAGAATGTTGATAGCACTGATATTTTTAGTTGTTACTAGGAAATTAAGGACTTTCTCAAGTCCCGTATTCAGCTAATGAGCAGGTGTGCAGGAGCTGGGAGGGAGCATAGCGAGAAAGATAGCCAAGCTGGCCAATGGAACTATTCCATACCACAGACATCATGCTCAGTTTATGAATGGGGGTTGGCCGGGGGCACAGGAATCTTTCTTTCTTGTTTCCGTGGATTCAAACCCTCTCTTTCCCATGAGTTCGAACTTTTCTGGGAGTTTGGTCTTTTTTGGGAGTTGTACGAAATTCCCCAAGTCCGCGATTTCCAGGTTCCGGAATAACTGCTCGGGGACTGGCTGTGAATTGGTCGTCGGGTGGTGAGAAAAATTGTATTGTATATAGGTTTTTTTGCATATTCTTTATTAACATTGTTATTATAATTATTAGTATTATTAGTAGTAATATTTACTTAGTTGTCTTATTAAACTCTCTTTATCTCAACCCACGAGTTTTACCTTTTGTCCATTTCTCCTCCCCATGTCACTGAGGGGGAAGGGGAGGGGTGAGCGAGTGGCTGTCTAGTGCTTAGTTGCCAGCTACTGATTTAAACCATGACAGACCTTTTTGGTGCCCAGCGTGGGGCTTGAAGGGTTGAGATAACGGCAGATCCGACCAGGGCATATTAAGGGATTTATATATGTCAACAGTTGCGGATCATGACATTGATTCAACATGCTCTTGTTTTTGGTGCACATGTCAAAGACTGGTGTTGGCTTTTGCAAGCTGCTGTACCCTGCAATGACTAGTAATGTTTTATCTTTGAGGAAGTACAGAATGGCATCTTAACTACCCTCTTCTGTGATGTTTCCTGCCCCATTAGAATAACTTTCCAGTATCTTGAACATCCTCAGGTAGTTAAAATACTTCTACTGGTATTTCTTGGGAACAGTGTTTCAGTTTTGTTAGCAAGCACATTAAGAATATCATCTGAAGATCTGCCCCGAGGCTGGATAGTTATGAGTGGCAGGGTGTGTGGAGTAGCATGAGGAGATGCCTGGGATGGTGGGCACCTCCAGTGTTTTGGAACTTCACCCCTGAACAAGTGCAGAATCCTGAAAAACTAGTAGAATATTTGGAAGAAGTATGCTGTCGCCCTGGCAATTCCAGAGAGACCCAAATTACTGCAATGTGCTGGGGCCTGGTCCATGCCTACCAAGCCCCGTTCAACACTATTCAGTACCCTCAGAGAGCCTACGGGTCTGACAGCAAAGTGAGAGTCACTGCAGATACTTAAACCTCTGTGACAGGTACTGCGGTTACTGTGTCCCCGTGAGAGTCACTGTAGCTAATCAAACCCCTGTGAAAGGAGTCATTGTAGATACTCAAACACCAGTGAAGGGCCCTGCAGCTATTCCAACCCCCATGAGAGTCACTAGAGCTACTCAAGCCTCAGTGACAGGAGTTACTGTGGCTACTCAAACCCCTGCGACAGGCTGTCCTGTTTTTGGTTAAAACAGAACCAATTATGGTTTAGTGAATTTTCCTTACAGCTAAGTTTTTCTAAGTAACTACATTTTTCTGAAGTTGCCTTTGGCTGCGTATTTTTTCAGACAATGTCCGCTCCAGAGCTGATAACACCTAATGTTTGTAGCTATACTGAGCTAATGGTAGAAATGGAAAGCAGAAAAAGGCCCCTCTTTACAATTATTACTATAGCAGCCAAGGTCGTTAATAGACCTCTTATGTTCCGCAAGCGAGGGGTTGCAAAAGGGTCATACTTTCAGGGAGGCACGGACAAAACAGGTGACCCAGTACTGACCAACTAGGTATTCCATGCCATGCACGTCATACTCAGTTTAAAGCTGGGAGATCACGAGGATCTCGCTCTCTTTGTCCATAGCCAGCTTCTGAAGAGGACCCTGCTCATTGTCCTGCCTGCAATCCTGATCTGGATTCCGATCCATGCATTCCAGAGTCCAGTTCCTGTCTACTGCGGAATCCAGTCCAGGACTTTTGGTGTCTGCCTGGCAGCCACGAGTACGGTGCCAGCCCCCCCCGCCAGCACCCAAGTCCAGGAAACTCAATATTGTTTTGTATATTTTGCATTATTTCTCTTAGTATTACTAGTAAAGCTGTTTTAATTTCCAATTTGTAAGTGTCTCTCCCTTTTCCTCCTTTTTCCCTTCCTCGGGTGGGAGGATGGGGGTTAATAGAGAGCATCTGCCACTCAGTTTTTTGCCACCCTGCTCTAAATGGTGTCAGATTTATTGGTTCTCAAGGTGGGTCTCAGAGTGGATCTGAGTTTGAATCCTGGCTCAGGCAGGAGGGGACCAGGCTCAGTCAAGACTATAAGGTTTTTCCTTCAAGATTTTCGAGGAGTTTGGAAATTAAAAAAGGCAGCTTTCATCAAGCCAAGTGTCTTGTTGTTAAGCATGCTATTATATCATGCCTTCTTAGAGCTTTATTCATACCCGAGTGTCTTGATACTACCATATCTGCTGTAAGCGCTTTTTGTTAGTTTTTATGTGCAGTTTTTGAATTCTGGGCATTGGATGAAAGGCATCGTTTTGCTGGAGTGTTTAGTACTAATCCAGACTGCACTGGAAAAGGGTGAAGCTGCAGAACATCTGCAGTACATCGATGACATCATTGTATGGGGTGACACAGCAGAGGAAGTTTTTGAGAAAGGGGAGAAAATACTTCAGATCCTTCTGAAAGCCGGTTTCGCCATTAAGCGAAGTAAAGTCAAGGGACAGAATCACAGAATCACAGAATCACAGAATAGTAGGGGTTGGAAGGGACCTCTGTGGGTCATCTAGTCCAACCCCCAAGAGATCCAGTTTTTGGGAATAAAATGGCAGGATGGGCGCCGTCAAATCCCAATGGATGTCATCAACAAAATAGCAGCTATGTCTCCACCAACCAGCAAAAAGGAAGCACAGGCCTTCTTAGGTGTTGTGGGTTTTTGGAGGATGCACATCCCAAATTACAGCCAGATTGTAAGCCCTCTGTACCACGTGACCCGGAAGAAGAATGATTTTGAATGGGGCCCTGAGCAATGACAGGCATTTGAACAAATTAAACGGGAGATAGTTCATGCCGTAGCCCTTGGGCCAGTCCAGTCAGGACAAGGTGTTAAAAACGTGCTCTACACCGCAGCCGGGGAGAATGGCCCAACCTGGAGTCTCTGGCAGAAAGCACCAGGGGAGACTCGAGGTCGACCCCTGGGGTTTTAGAGCCGGGGATACAAAGGATCCAAGGCCCGCTATACTCCCACTGAAAAAGAGATTCTGGCAGCATATGAAGGCATTCGAGCTGCTTCAGAAGTGGTCGGCACTGAAGCACAGCTCCTCCTAGCACCATGATTGCTGGTCCTGGGCTGGATGTTCAAAGAGAGGGTGCCCTCTATGCATCATGCCACCGATGCTACGTGGAGTAAGTAGGTCGCGCTTATCACACAGCACGCCCGAATGGGAAACCCCAGTCGCCCAGGAATTCTGGAGGTAATCATGGACTGGCCAGAAGGCAAAGATTTTGGAGCATCGCCAGAGGAGGAGGTGACACGTGCTGAAGAGGCCCCACTGTATAACCAGCTGCCAGAAGATAAGAAACAGTATGCCCTGTTCACGGATGGGTCCTGTCGCATTGTGGGGAAGCAGCAGAGGCGGAAGGCTGCTGTATGGAGCCCTACACGACAAGTCGCGGAAACTGCCGAGGGAGAAGGTGAGTCCAGCC
This sequence comes from Opisthocomus hoazin, assembly GCF_030867145.1. Classification (NCBI taxonomy): domain Eukaryota; kingdom Metazoa; phylum Chordata; class Aves; order Opisthocomiformes; family Opisthocomidae; genus Opisthocomus; species Opisthocomus hoazin. The sequence continues at coordinate 30,752,597 of NC_134453.1, forward strand.
AGTTTGCAGAGGTGAAAGCCATCCAGCTGGCTTTAGACATTGCCAGTCGAGAGAAGTGGCCAGTGCTCTATCTTTACACCGACTCTTGATTGGTGGCCAGTGCCTTGTGGGGGTGGCTGCAGCAATGGAAGAAGAACAACTGGCAGCGCAGAGGCAAACCTATCTGGGCTGCCCCATTGTGGCAAGATATTGCTGCCCGTCTGGAGCAGTTGGTTGTAAAAGTCCGTCACGTGGACACCCACGTCCCTAAGAGTCGGGCCACTGAGGAACATCAAAACAACCAGCAGGTGGATCAGGCTGCCAAGATTAAAGTTGCTCAGGTGGATCTGGACTGGCAACAGAAGGGTGAACCCTTTATAGCTCGGTGGGCCCATGACACCTCGGGCCACCAAGGAAGAGACGCGACATACAGATCGTGACCGAGGGGTGGACTTGACCATGGACACCATCGCACAGGTCATCCATGAATGTGAAACATGCGCTGCAATCAAGCAAGCCAAGCGGGTAAAGCCTCAGTGGTATGGAGGACGATGGCTAAAATATAAATATGGGGAGGCTTGGCAGACTGACTACATCACACTGCCACAAACCCACCAAGGCAAGCGCTATGTGCTCACAATCACAGAATCACATAATAGTAGGGGTTGGAAGGGACCTCTGTGGGTCATCTAGTCCAACCCCCCTGCCGAAGCAGGGTCACCTACAGCAGGCTGCACAGGACATTGTCCAGGCGGGTCTTGAATATCTCCAGAGAAGGAGACTCCACAACCTCCCTGGGCAGCCTGTTCCAGTGCTCCGTCACCCTCAGAGGGAAGAAGTTCTTCCTCATGTTCAGACGGAACTTCCTGTGCCTCAGTTTGTGCCCATTGCCCCTTTTCCTGTCACTGGGCACCACTGAAAAGAGCTTGGCCCTATCCTCCTGACACCCACCCTTCAGATATTTGTAGGCATTTATTAGGTCCCCTCGCAGCCTTCTCTTCTTCAGGCTGAACAAGCCCAGTTCCCTCAACCTCTCCTCGTAGGGGAGATGCTCCAGTCCCCTCACCATCCTCGTAGCCCTCCGCTGGACTCTCTCCAGTAGCTCTTCATCTTTCTTGAACTGGGGAGCCCAGAACTGGACACAGTACTCCACATGAGGCCTCACCAGGGCAGTGTAGAGGGGAAGGAGAACCTCCCTCGTCCTGCTGGCCACACTCTTCTTGATGCACCCCAGGATCCCATTGGCTTTCTTGGTAGCCAGGGCACACTGCTGGCTCATGGTTAACCTGTCGTCCACCAGCACACCCAGGTCCCTCTCCGCAGAGCTGCTCTCCAGCAGGTCCACCCCAAGCCTGTACTGGTGCATGAGGTTTTTCCTCCCCAGGTGCAGGACCCTGCATTTGCCTTTGTTGAACCTCATCAGGTTCCTCTCTGCCCATTGTTTCCAGCCTATCCAGGTCACGCTGAATGGCAGCACAGCCTTCTGGTGTATCTACCACACCTCCCAGTTTGGTGTCGTCAGCAAACTTGCTGAGGGTACATTCCAACTCTTCATCCAGGTCGTTGATGAAGAAGTTAAACAAGACTGGGCCCAGTACTGACCCCTGAGGGACACCACTTGTTACCAGCCTCCAACTAGACCCTGTGCCACTGATGACAACCCTCTGAGTTCTGCCATTCAGCCAGGTCTCTATCCACTTCACCGACCACTCATCCAGCCCACACTTCCTCAGCTTCCCTAGGAGGATATCATGGGAGACTGTGTCGAAAGTCTTGCTGAAGTCAAGGTAGACAACATCCACAGCTCTCCCTTCGTCTACCCAGCCAGTCATGCCATCGTAGAAAGCTATTAGATTGGTCAGGCATGATTTCCCCTTGGTGAATCCATGCTGACTACTCCTGATAACCTTCTTTTCTTCCACTTGCTTGATGATGGCCTCCAGGATAAGCTGCTCCATCACCTTTCCCGGGATGGAGGTGAGGCTGACCGGCCTGTAGTTCCCTGGGTCCTCCTTCTTGCCCTTTTTGAAGAGTGAATTGACATTTGCCTTTCTCCAGTCCTCGGGCACCTCTCCTGTCCTTCAGGACCTCTCAAAGATGATGGAGAGTGGCTCAGCAATGACATCCGCCAGCTCCCTCAGCAGTTGTGGATGTATTCCATCGGGGCCCATGGATTTGTGGACATCCAGATCACTTAAGCGATCCCTCACGCAGTCCTCCTCGACCAAGGGAAAGTCATCCTCTCTGTAGGCTTCTTCTCTTACCTCCGGGGCCTGGGATTCCTGAGGGCCAGTCTTAGCACTGAAGACTGAAGCAAAGAAGGCATTCAGTAGCTCTGCCTTCTCCGCATCCTCCGTCACCAGGACACCCGCCTCATTCAGCAGCGGCCCCATGTTGTCCCTCCACAATGGTGGAGGCCACCACCGGATGGCTGGAAACCTACCCTGTGCCCCATGCCACCGCCCAGAATACCATCCTGGGCCTTGAAAAACAAGTCCTGTGGCGACATGGCACTCCTGAAAGAATCGAGTCGGACAACGGGACTCACTTTCGCAACAGCCTCATAGACACCTGGGCCAAAGAACACGGTATCGAGTGGGTGTATCACATCCCCTACCATGCACCAGCCTCGGGAAAGATTGAACGGTACAATGGGCTGCTAAATACCACTTTGAGAGCAATGGGGGGTGGGACTTTAAAAAACTGGGATACTCATTTAGCAAAGGGCACCTGGTTGGTTAACACCAGAGGATCCACCAACCGGGCTGGTCCTGCCCAGTCAAAACCTCAGCGCCCCGTAGAAGGGGATAAAGTCCCCGTAGTGCACATGCGGAACTTGTTAGGGAACACGGTTTGGGTTAGTCCTGCCTCGGGCAAAGGCATGCCCGTCCGGGGGATTGCTTTTGCTCAAGGACCTGGGTGTACCTGGTGGGTAATGCGGAAGGATGGGGAAGTCCGATGTGTACCTCATGGGGATTTGATTTTGGGGGAGAATAGTCCATAAATAAATAAATTGTATAAAGTTAATTGTTAAATAACCCTGTCACTCTCTGTTATCACTGTTATAATTGTTATATGTTATACTAGTAGAATCGTAGTAAGAATCGTCCAGATTGAAGAAGGATGGACTTTTTGGTGAAAACCTAGCAGAGCACAGCGATGATGGGACTGGACCTGGTTTTCAACAACTGGCACCCAGCAACTTCATCGAGATCGACGTCTCCAACCTGCAGACTGTGGGCACGGGCCACACCAGATACATCAGCCATGAGCTCCGGATGCAGCAAGTGACCACCCATCACCACACATCACCTCTCCTGCCACGGAAGACCATTACAACAGATGGAGCCCGAAGTCACGGATTAAATGAACTCAGTGGACACTTTAGAGTGATGATACATAGACTAAGGGAATGATATGTGGACACAGGAGAAGTGGTGGTGATCAACTGGACAATGGGGGACCTGGACATGACGTAGATGGTATGGAATAAGGGGTGGATAATGTCCTGGGTTTGGCCAGGACAGGGTTAATTTTTACCGGAATCCAGGAAAGGGGCACGGGCGGGCTGACCCCACCTGGCCAAACAGAGCAGGGTATTCCATACCATGTGCCGTCATGCTGGGTTCTGGTGGGGGGGAGCTGGGGGGCGGGAACTGACTCGCGGCTCAGGAGGGCACAGCGGCGGTTTGGTCTGAGAGAGCGGTTCTGTTCTGCTAGCTTGTTTTGTGTATTCCCCTTTTCTGTATCGTTGTTGTTGCTGTTCCCTCTGTTTGCTGTTATGTTAAACTGCCCTTATCCTGACCCACCAGTTTCTGCCTGTTTCTTTCATTTCTCCTCCGCACCCCGGCAGGGGGAGGGGCGGCCGCGTGGCTTTTGTTGCCGGCTACAGCCAAACCAGAACACAAAGCAAGCAAAAGCAAGCAGAAGCAGCAGCAGAATCACTTTAATGGTTAATCATAACGTTTTTATATCCCCTTGTCCCCCACCCACAGAGTCTCATTGGTGAGGGTCTTTTGGCATGTAGCTTCTTTGTTCTTCTGATTGGTCATCATGTGTCCGTTCACACGACCTTCACGCTTATCAAAGCGTTGGATTTTCCCATCCTGTTTCTTCGTTCCTTTCCTCCTGTTTTTCAACCACAGGTGCACAAAATAATTAGCTCAAAGACATGGCTCTATTCCATCAAGACCGTCAAGGCCGCCCGCGGCCCAGCTGATTTCCACAATAATTATACTTTTAATTTGAGAAATTGTATGTTCCCTTATTATGCTCATTTGATTTTGCCAGATTTTGGGAATTTTGGATATTCTTGGAACTAACTAGCATGTTTCTGTTATCGATTTCCCTAAATGTTTTCGTGGTGTGGTGTAAGATTATACCTTGGCGCAGGCATAAGTGTCATGAAGCCATTTTAACTTTTAATAATGTGTGCCGATGCAACCTCATCCCCCATTGAAGCTACTGCAGCCTCCGCGACAAGCACTACAACCCTTGTTGCTCCTCCTACGGCCCCTGCAGCTACTCAACCTCCAATAACAGATACTGCAGCCACTCAACCTCCAATGACAGATACTGCAGCCACTTTGACCCTGACAACACGCACTGCAGCTATGTCAACCTCGGTGACAGCCCCTGCAGCCATTCAAACCCCCACAGCAGGTACTATGACTACTCAGGCATCAGCGGTATCAGGCACCCCTACAGCCAGGAAGAAATATAAAGGAAAAACAGACCAGGGAGAGGGCCCATCGTCAAAACCAGTGATAATCATCCCCTTCTTATCCCTGGAGGAGTTGTGAGGTATCAAAAAAGATTTTAGCCATTGTGAAGGTGAGTCGCTTACCACCTGGTTGGTTCGATGCTGGAATAACGGGGCTGATTGAAAGTTTGGATTTAGAGGGCAGAGAAGCCATGCAATTAGGATCCCTGGCCAGAGATGGTGGCATTGATAAGGCGATTGGGAGAAAGACAGAAACTCAAAGCCTCTGCAGGTGAATCTTGTCAGCAGTGAAGAGCAGGTATCCTTTTAAGGGTGATATTGTATGCCACCCAGGCAAATGAACCACCATGGACAAAGCTATTAAGTATCTGCGAGAATTAGCTGTGTGAGAGATAATTCACAGCGACCCACAGACAACTGTAGATCCTGATAAAGTGCCATGCGCCCGACCTTTACTGCAGAAGGTTGTACAGAGTGCACACTCATTGGCAATATTTGCCTTAGGAGAAAATGACAAGACATGAACTGTGGGTGAAGTGGCCAATAAACTGTGACAATTAGGAGACAGTTTCTCTTCCCCTCTACAGGCCTGTATCTTGGCTGTAGAATAGCTGGCGGAGAAAAATGAGAACATATTGCAAAAAATACTTGACAAATTGTCCAAGACAGAGGATAGACTCAACTCTCTACCTACAGGAGCCCATGTCACAGCCATTAGGAGAAGACGCTGTTATGCAGGATCAGTTTGAGAGAAACGGAACACACCACGAGGCGACTTGTGGTTTTTCTTGCATGACCAGGGAGGAGATATGAGGAAATATGATGGAAAACCTATTGCTGGCCTAGAGGCATGAGTATGTGAGTTAAAAAAGAAAATTCCCTAGAGAAAAGCTGCTTCAGTTTCCAGTGGGCGGCTCTCCAGACAGGGTAGGTGCAATTCTTTACCCTCCCTATCAGACTTGAACAAAAAGATTTAGAGGAGCCCTGCCTCCAGCCAGGAGGAGGAGAGGGACAACCGAGTTTATTGGACTGTGTGGATTCGATGGCCTGGTACGTCAGATCCACAAGAGTATAAAGCTCTAGTGGACACTGGTGCACAGTGTACTTTAATGCCATCAGATTCCAAAGGGTCAGAGTCCATTTGCATTTCTGGAGTGACAGGGGGGATCTCAAGAGTTATCTGTATTAGAGGCCAAAGTGACCCTAGCTGGAAATGAATGGGAAAAGCACCCTACAGTAACTGGCCCAGATGCTCTGTGCATCCTTGGTATAGACTACCTGAAGAGAGGGTATTTTAAGGACCAAAAGGGGTATCGGTGGACTTCTGGCATAGCTGCTTTGGAGACAGAAGAAATTAAACAGCTGTCTACCTTGCCTAGTCTCACAGAGGATTCTTCCGTTGTGGGGTTGCTGAGGGTTGAAGAACAACAGGTGCCAATCGCGACCACAACAGTGCACCGGCGACAATATCGCACTAACCGAGACTCCCTGATCCCCATTCATCAGCTGATCCGCCAGCTGGAGAGTCAAGGAGTGATCAGCAAAACTCACTCACCCTTTAACAGTCCCATATGGCCAGTGAGAAAATCTACTGGAGAGTGGAGACTGACAATAGACTACCATGGCCTGAATGAAGTCACACCACCGCTGAGTGCTGCCGTGCCAGACATGCTAGAACTTCAATATCAGCTGGAGTCAAAGGCAGCCAAGTGGTATGCTACAAGTGACATCGCTAATGCATTCTTCTCCATCCCTTTGGCAGCAGAGTGCAGGCCACAGTTTGCTTTCACCTGGAGGGGCATCCAGTACACCTGGAATCGACTGCCCCAGGGGTGCAAACACAGTCCCACCATTTGCCATGGACTCATCCAGACTGCACTGGAAAAGGGTGAAGCTCCAGAACATCTGCAGTACATTGACGACATCATTGTATAGGGCAATATAGCAGCAGAAATTTTTGAGAAAGGGGAGAAAATAATTAAAATCCTTTTGAAAGCCAGTTTCGCCATTAAACGAAGTAAGGTCAAGGGACCTACACAAGAGGTCCAATTTTGGGGAATAAAATGGCAGGATGAGCATCATCAGATCCCAATGGATGTCTCCAACACAATAGCAGCTATGTCTCCACCAAACACCAAAAAGGAAGCACAGGCCTTCCTGGGTGTTGTGGGTTTTTGGAGGATGCACATCCCAAATTACAGCCAGATTGTGAGTCCTCTCTATCACGTGACCAAGAAGAAGAATGATTTTGAATGGGGCCCTGAGCAATGACAAGCCTTTGAACAAATGAAAAGGGAGATAGTTCATGCCATAGCCCTTGGTCCAGTCCGGTCACGGCAAGATGTTAAAAACATGCTCTACACCGCAGCCAAGGAGAATGGCCCAACCTGGAGTCTCTGGCAGAAAGCACCAAGGGAGACTCGAGGACGACCCCTGGGGTTCTGGAGCCGGGGATATAAAGGATCCGAGGCCCGCTATACTCCCATGAGTAAAAAGAGATTCTGGCAGCATATGAAGGCATTCGAGCTGCTTCAGAAGTGGTCGGCACTGAAGCACGGCTCCTCCTAGCACCATGACTGCCAGTTCTGGGCAGGATGTTCTGTAGGAATGTCCCCTCTATGCATCATGCCACTGATGCTATGTGGAGTAAGTGGGTCGCGCTGATCACACAGCGGGCCCGAATGGGAAACCCCAGTCGCCCAGGAATTCTGGAGGTAATCATGGACTGGCCAGAAGGCAAAGATTTTGGAATGTCACCGTAGGCGGAGGTACTACCAGAAAATGGCAAGCCTTATGCCCTATTCACAGATAGGTCTTCTTGTATTTTAGGAAAACATCAAAGGTAGAAAGCTGCTGTATGGAATTCTGCATGACAAATTCCAGAAGCCAGTGAAGGACAACGTGAATTGAGTCACTTTGCAGAGGTAAACGCCATCCAGCTGGCTTTAGACATTGCGGAATGAGGAAAATGGCCAGTACTTTACCTTTATACTGACTCAAATGCCTTGTGTGGGTGGTTACGGCAGTGGAAGCAGAGCAACTGTCAGCTTAGAGGCAAATCCATCTGGGCTGCCCCATTGTGGCAAGATATTGGTGCCCTGGTAGAGAAGCTGGTTGTAAAAGTGCGTCATGTGGATGCCCATGTCCCTAAGAGCTGAGCCACTGAGAAACATAAAAATAACCACCAGGTGGATCAGGCTGCCAAGATTGAAGTGGCTCAGGTGGATCTGGACTGGCAACATAAGGGTGAACTGTTTATGGCTTGGTGGCCCCATGACACCTCAGGCCGTCAAGGAAGAGACACAACCTATTGATGGGGTCGTGACTGAGGGGTGGACTTGACCATGGACACTACAGCACAGGTTATCCATGAATGTGAAACATGCACTGCAATCAAGCAAGCCAAGCGGGTAAAGCCTCAGTGGTATGGAGGACGATGGCTAAAATATAAATATGGGGAGGCTTGGCAGATTGACTGTATCACACTCGCACAAACCTGCCAAGGCAAGCGCCATGTGCTTACAACGGTGGAAGCAACCCCCAGATGGCTGGAAACGTATCCCATGCCCCATGCCACCACCTGGAACATTATTCTGGTGTTTGAAAAACAAGTCCTATGGAGACATGGCCTCCCCGAAAGAATTGAGTCAGACAATGGGACTCATTTTTGTAACAACCTCATAGACACCTGGGCCCAGGAGCATGGCACTGAATGGGTGTATCACATCCCCTGTCATGCACCAGCCTCAGAGAAAATCAAACAATACAATGGACTTTTAAAAACTACACTGAGAGCAATGGGTGCTGGGACCTTGAAACACTGGGATACTCATTTAGCAAAGGCCACCTGGTTAGTTAACACCAGGGAATCTACCAACTGGGCTGGCCCTCCCCAATCAAAACTTCTGGTCCCCATAGTGCACATGAGGAATGTGTTAGGGAAGACAGTCTGGGTCATACCTGACACAGGCAAAGACAAACCCATCCATGGGATTGGTTTTGCTCAATGACCTGACTGCACTTGCTGGGTCATGCGGAAGGATGGGGAAGTCCGATGTATACCTCAAGGGGATTTTATATTGGGTGACAATAGCCAATACTTTGAACTGTATGATATTAATTGTTATATAACACTCTATGTCATTACTTCTATTAGTTGCTGTATGTCGTATTAAAAGTATTACAGTAAGAATCTCCCAGATTAATGAAAAATGAACTTTGATGAAACCGAGCAAAGTGCAGTGGTGATAGAATCAGAACTAGCTTCAGCAACTGGTGCCCAGCCACTTCACTGAGATCAACATCTTCAACCCGCAGACCTTGGACATGGGATGTGAGAGATACACCAGGTGCGAGCTCCAGATGCAGTATGCAACAATCTGACACTATACACTGTCCTCCTGCTGTTCCCAATGTCACATGCCTACCGCTTCGCACCGAAGTCCAGTCATACTCTACCGACTAAGTGGACTTTGCACCATCTCTCCTGCCCTGAAATGCCCTGGTATGACAGATGGAACTCAAAGTCATGGAGTAAATGAACTGAACGGATATTTTAGAGGGATGGCCCATAGACTAAGGGAGTGATATCTGTGTGTATATATCAAAAGATAGGAAAAGTGGTGGTAATTTATGGGAAAATGTGGGACCTGAGCATGACATAGATGGTATAGAATAAGGGGTGGCTAATGTCCTGGTTTCAGATGGGATAGACTTAATTTTCTTCCCACTAGCTGCTGTGTTTTTGATTTAGTACGAGAAGAATGTTGATAACACCAATATTTTCAGTTGTTGCTGTGAAATCAAGGAGTTTTTTTCCAGTTTCCCATATTCAGCTGATGAGCAGGTAGGCAGGAGCTGGGAGGGAGCATAGCCAGAGAGATAGCTGAAGTTGGCCAATGGAAATATTTTATACCATAAACATCATGCTCAGTTCATGAATGAGGGTTGGCCGGGGGGCAGGAATCTTTTTTTCTTTCTCATTTACGTGCATTCGAATCCTCTCTTTTTGGGGAGTTTGGTCTTTTTTGGGAGTTTTGTGAAATTCCCAAAATCCAGGATTTGAGGGTTCTGCAATCGCTGCTCGGGGACTGACTGGAAATTGGTCATTGGATGGTGAGAAAATTATGTTGTATATAGTTTGTTTTGCATTTTCATTATTGTTATTATTGTTATCATTAGTAATATTTTTAGTATTATTACTATTTCCTTTGTTGTCTTATTAAACTGTCTTTATCTCAACCCAGGAGTTTTACCTTTTCTCCTTTCTCCTCCCCATCCCACTGGGTTGGGTAGAAAAGGGGTGAGTGAGCAGCTGTCTAGTATTTAGTTGCCAGCTGCTGGGTTAAACCACGACAGCATATAAAGCTAAGGGAAGAAGAAGGAAATGGTGTATGTTTGGAGTGATGGCGTTTGTCTTTCCTAGTAACCATTACACATGATGGAGCCCTGCTTTCCAGCAGTTGTGATTCCATCCTCATCACTTCAGATGCTGCCCAGATTCCTTCATAGGCAACTAATACTTCCTTTTCTGTCGGGGTATAGTTCTCCTCAGATCCTCAGTAACCTCAGTTCCAGAATCCAAGGGGTCTTCCTCTGGTCTCTCCTGGTGCTTTATGCCATAAAATTCACTGGATTGATTGGTCCCCTGCTGATGCATTTGGCATGTTTCAGACATTTGGACTAATTATGATGAGGTCTAGGGTAACTGCACATGCTACTTATTGTTTTACCTGGTCAAAGGCTTGTTGTTGCTCAGGTTCCCACTCAAATGAGTTCTTTTTCCTGTTAACTTGGTACAGGAGGTTCATGAGCTGACTGTATCTGGAAATGTGTATCTGCCAAAATCCCACCATTCCAAGAAAAACTTGCTTTTCCTTTTTATTGATCGGTGGTGCCATTGCCATGATCTTATCAGTCATCAGTAGGAATATGACAGTTCCCATCTTTCTATTTGACACCAATAATCTGTATTCTTGCACAGGTCCCTTCATCTTTTTTCTCTTGGTTGCAAATCCAGCATTTAGTAAAATTCTTATAGTCTGTTTGCCTTTGTTTCCCACCTCTTGAATAGTGTTTCCCCATACCATGATGTCGTCAATGTACTGTAAGTGATCTGGGGCATTGGCCTCCTCCAAAGCCCTTTGTGCATTCCCCTTCCTTCCATCCTTGTCTCAGGTGATTGTATGTGTACTGTACTCCTCTCTAAGTAAAGGCAAGCTGTGGTTTACACTCAGGGTCCAGAGGAACTGAGAAAAATGCATTAGCTATGTCAATGGTCAAATATTAGGCAGCGTTCTTTGCTTCAATTACATACTGCAGTTGTAGCATAACTGGTACTGCTGTGCTGAAAGGTGGTGGTACCTCATTAAAACCTTGACAGGCTACGGTTAATCTCTAAACCTTTCTGGGATTTACACTGGCCAGATGGGGCTGTTGAAGGAAAAATGGGTTTGAGGAATCACCCCTTGACTTTCTAGTTCTTTGATAAGACCGTTTATGGGACCAAGCGAAGCTCTGTTGCTCCGATATTGTCGTCAGTGCACTATTTGAGTTGCAACCAGCACCAATTGCCAACTGAGGTGACGTCTGTAGCAGCTCTGCTACTGACTCTCCATTTGAGAAACCAGGTGGTTTAAATAGCATAGGGGTGTTCTCACTCATTTCCACAACAGTGATGCCGAATGCCCACCCATGCCCTCACAGGTCCTTAAAATGTCCATTCCTTATGAAGTCAATGCTCAAGATGCAAGGGACACTTGGCCCCGTTACCACTTCGTGGGGTTTCCAGTTTCCTTTAGTAAGACTGAGTTCACCTTCTACTACATGCAGCTTCCACTGGCTTCTGGTGACTCCTTTGATGGCGATTGGCATCTTTACACTCAAAATGGAAGGAAGCAGGATGCATGGAGCTCCTGTGTCCACCAAGGCTTCATGTTCCATGGGTTGATGTTTCTCAGGCCACCAGACCCACATAGTCCAATAAATCCAGTTACAGAATAATAGAATCATAGAATAGTTTTAGTTGGAAGAGACCTTTAAAGAGCACCTAGTTCCAACCCCCCTGCCATGGGCAGGGACATCTTTCATTAGATCAGGTTGCTCAAAGCCCAATCCAACCTGACCTTGAACACTTCCAATGATGGGGCATCCACAATTTCTCTGGGCAACCTGTCATCTTTGTGGACCTCCTCTGGACCTGCTCCAACAGGTCCATGTCTTTCTTGTACTGGGGACTCCAGAGCTGGATGCAGTACTCCAGGTGGGGTCTTACGAGAGTGGAGTAGAGGGGTAGAATCACCTCCCTTGACCTTCTGGCCATGCTTCTTTTGATGCAGCCCAGGATACAGTTGGCTTTCTGGGATGTGAGCACACGTTCCCAGCTCATGTCCAATTTTTCATCCATCAGTACCCCCAATTCCTTCTCGGCAGGGCTGCTCTCAATCCATTCATTCCCCAGTCTGTATTGATACCGGGGATTGCCCTGACCCATGTGCAGGACCTTGCACTTGGCCTTGTTGAACCTCATGAGGTTCACATGGGCCCACTCTTTGTGTCTGTCGAGGTCCCTCTGGATGGCATCCCTTCCCTCAAGCGAATCAACTGCACCACTCGGCTTGGTGCCATCTGCAAACTTGCTGAGGGTGCACTCGATCCCACTGTCTGTGTCATTGATGAAGATATTAAAAAGTACTAGTCCCAGTAGAGACCCTTGAGGGTCACCACTCGTTACTGGTTTCCACTTGGACATTGAGCCATTGAGAGCAACTCTTTGGATGCAGCCATCCAGCCAATTCCTTATCCATCTAACAGTCCATCCATCAAACACATAACCAATTTAGAGACAAGAATGTTTTGCGGGACCATGCCAAAGGCCTTACACAACTCTAAGTAGATGACGTCTGCAGCTCTTCCCTTGTCCACCAATGCAGTCACTCCATTGCAGAAGGCCACTAGAGTAGTTAAGCACTATTTGCCCTTAGTGAAGCCATGTTGGCTGTCTCTAACCACCTCCCTGTCTTCCACATGTTTTGACATGTCTTCCAGGAGGATCTGTTCCATGATCTTACCAGGCACAGAGGTGAGGCTGACTGGTTGGCAGTTCCCAGGGTCCTCTTTTTTACCCTTTTTAAAAATGGGCATGATGTTTCACTTTTTCCAGTCCCTTGGGACTTTGCCTGACTGCCATGACTTTTCAAATATGGTGGAGAGTGGATCAGTGACTATATCAATTCCCTTAGGACCCTGGGATGCATCTCATCAGGGCCCATGGACTTGTGTATGTTCTGCTTCCTCAGGTGGCCTCGAACTTGATCTTCTCCCGCGATGGGAGGGACTTCATTCCCCTAGTCCCTGCCTCGAGATTCAGGGACTCGAGGGATGTGGGAAGAGCAATTTCCACTGAAAACTGAGGCAAAAAAGCTCTTGAGCACCTCAGCCTTCTCCATGTCGGTTGTCACCAGATACCCTGTCTCATTTATCGGGGGGAGTACAATTTCTTTAATATTCCTTTTCTGACTAATGTACCTGTAGAAGCCCTTCTTATTATTCTTCATATCCCTTGCCAAATTCAGCTCCAGCATTGCCTTAGCCTTCCTGATCCCATCCTTACACTCCCAAGCAGTATCCCTGTATTCTTCCCAGCATGCGTGTCCTTGCTTCTGCTGTCTATGCATTTCCCTCGTGTTTTAGTTTGACCAGGAGGTCCTTACTCAGCCATGCTTTTCTCCTGCCTTCCTTCCCTGATTTCCTGCACATGGGAATCAAGAGCTCTTGTGCTCTAAGAAAAATGTCCTTTAAGAGCTGCCAGCTCTCTCCTCCTCCTTTATCCCCAAGGGAAGTTTCCCAGGGGGTCCCATCCACTAGTCCTTTAAACAACTGAAAGTTCGCTTTCCTAAGGTTTAGGGTCTTGACTACACTTTTTGCCTGGCCTGTATCCCTCGAGATCATGAATTCCACCAGGGCATGATCACTGCAGCCCAGGCTACCACCAGTCATGACCTCTCCAAGGTCATAATATCTTCTTTTTCATCTTCATTATCCTTTTCCCTGACCTGGCCGGGTGCCTTCTTGAGGTTTACCAAAGACAGTTCTTCAAGGAGAATGGTGTAGGAGAAATTTTCTGCTGGTGGGGCTGATGGTGTGAGGTCTTCCTCAGCCTACTGTGGCTTAGATGTCTGTCAGGGAGTAGCAAGGGCCAGCTTCTCTGTAAGGGATGGGGAGCTGGGAGCCAAGCGTGATAACACAGCTGGTAAGGAAAGGGCCTTGCAAGCCAGGGTTCTGTACCACAGCCCCCAAGCAAGGGGACAGGCCCGGGGATGGCAGCAAGGGTCAGCCATGAGTCCAGATGATCAGGCAAGTCCATTGTGATGAGGCAGTTCTGAGGTCAAGCTTGGAAGTCAAGTCAGGATCAGGTCCACTGAGGGTAACCAGAGTGGGATCACCAGGCAGGTTCACAGTGATGAGGCACATCGAAAACCAAGCTGGAAAGTTAAGTCCATGGGTCAGGGTCTGGATCACTGAGGTCCATTGCCAGGCACAGGCATTGCTGTGATGGAGCTGCAGAAAAACGCACCTACAACATAGTTGAGGTAGGGAGTGAAGGCCCAGGCCTGAGCTGTGTTGGGGAATTTTTATTGTACTCCTTGAGGCAAATTAAACACACATTTCTGCTTAAACATGAAGAGATTGCATTGGACAGAGTCCTACCATAGGGTGCCTCCCAAGGGATATAGTCCTTCACGAACTGCTCCAACATGGGTCCTTCCCACGGGCTGCAGTTGTTCAAGAAGTCCTCCAACATAGGTCCTCTCCACAGAGTACAGTCCCTCAGGGTCAGACTGCTACAGCATGGGCTCCTCTCCATGGGCTGCAGCTTCCTTCAGGGCATATCTACCTGCTGCGGCATGGGGTCCTCCATGGGCTGCAGGGGAACCACCTCGGTCTTCACCATGGTCTTCACCAGGGGCTGCAGGGGAATGTCTGCTCCTGTGCCTGGAGGACTTCCTCTCTCTTTCTTCACTGACCTTGGTGTCTTCAGGATTGTTTCTCTCACATCTTTTTCTCACTTCGTCCTCTCACAGCTGTTGCACAGCATTTTTTACCCTTTCTTAAATATGTTAGCACAGAGACACCACCAGCTTCACTGACTGGCTCAGCTTTGGCCAGTAGTGAATCCATTATGGAGCCAGCTGGAACCAGCTCTGTCTGGCATGGGGGCAACCCCTGTTTTCTTCTCACAGAGGCCACCCCTGCAGCCCCCACCCACTACCAATACCTTGCCATATAAACCCAATACACGTATATAGCAGTAAGGTTTCCCCTTAGACTTCTCTTCTCCAAGTTGAACAGGCCCCATTCTCTCAGTCTCACCTTGGATGTCAAGTTCTGCAGCTGCCTGACCAGTTGGTGGCCCTCCGCTGGACTTGCTCTAGTAGGTCAGTGTCTTTCTTGCAATGGGGATCCCAAAAGTGGACACAATATTCCAAATGCAGTCTCACAAGTGCTGAAAAGAGAGGAAGGACCACTTCCCTGGACCTGCTAGCTACACTATTTCTAATACAGCCCAGGATGCAATGGGCCTTCTTTGCTGCAAGGGCACACTGCTGACTCATGTTGGATGGCTGAGTTTAAAATCTTTGGTGATATAAGAAAAAACTGTCAGCAGAGCTGCTACCCTGGATTTTGGGGGAGCAGACTTTGGGCTGTTTAAAGAACTGGTTAGTAAGGTCCCCATGGAATCTGCTTTCAAGGGTATTGGGGTCCATAAATGCTGGTCACTTTTTAAGAGCCATCTCTTAAGAGCACAGGAGCAGGCAATTCCAAAGTGTCAGAAGTCAAGCAAGTGGGGCAGAAGGCCAACTTGGCTGAACAGGGACCTCCTTCTGGAACTTGAGCAGAAAAAGAAAGTATGGACTTTGGAAGCAAAGCCAGGCTACACAGGAGGACTACAGAGATGCTGTTCACCACTATAGGGAGAAAATTCGTATGATCAAAGCTCAATTCGAGTTGAAGCTGGCCAGTACTAAGGTGAATAACAAGAAAGGCTTTTTTACGTATGTTAACAGCAAAAGGAGGACTAAAGAAAACATTGGTCCATTACTTGAGGAGGTTGGTCACCTTATCCAATAGGGATGAAGATAAAACAGAGACATTTAACGCCTTCTTTGCCCCTGTCTTTAACACCAATAATGGGCCCCAGGACCCCCAGAGTCCTGAGTTGGAGGGCTGCAACTAGGGGAGTGATAAGCTCCCAGCTGACTTTGAACTCATACAGGATTTGCTGCTGCAACTGAATGCACATAAGTCTATGAGGCCCGATGGAATTCATCCCAGGGTACTGAAAGAGTTGGTTAATGTTATTGTGAGACCTCTCTATTATTTATCAACAGTCTTGGGAATCTGAAGAAGTCCCAGTTCACAGAATCACAGAATCACAGAATGGTAGGCGTTGGAAGGGACCTCTGTGGGTCATCTAGTCCAACCCCCTCTGCTAAAGCAGGGTCACCTACAGTAGGCCGCAGAGGACCTTGTCCAGGCGGGTCTTGAATATCTCCAAAGAAGGAGAATCCACAACCTCCCTGGGCAGCCTGTTCCAGGGCTCCGTCACCCTCAGAGGGAAGAAGTTCTTCCTCATGTTCAGACGGAACTTCCTATGCTTCACTTTGTGCCCGTTGCCCCTTGTCCTGTCGCTGGGCACCACTGAAAAGAGTCTGGCCCCATCCTCTTGACACCCACCCTTCACATATTTGTAGGCATTTATAAGGTCCCCTCGCAGCCTTCTCTTCTTCAGGCTGAACAAGCCCAGCTCCCTCAGCCTCTCCTCATAGGAGAGATGCTCCAGTCCCCTCACCATCCTCGTAGCCCTCCGCTGGACTCTGTCCAGTAGCTCTTCATCTTTCTTGAACTGGGGAGCCCAGAACTGGACACAGTACTCCAGATGGGGCCAAATAGTTCAACAATTTGTGTGGATCCTTCAATGATTAAAGTACATGATTGCCAATCTGATGAATCTGTTTGTTTCCACACAACCACAGCTTTATGTGTTTTCCCTGATCCGTCCAGAAACACCATTCGTGCTCCTTTAATAGGAACAGGAACACATCGTTTTTTTGGCTGCAATGGATTTTGAGAGAGGGAATGTAACAGCTTATGTTGTGGAAGGGTATAGCATATCTCATTTAAATAATCAACTGGAGTGGCTTGCAGTGATAAGGATTCCCTGTTTAATACCACAAAGTCATCTCTAGCCAGCGGCAAGTAAACAGCATCAGGATCATGTCCTGTCAATTATAAGGTCCCCTCTTAGCCTTCTCTTCTTCAGGCTGAACAAGCCCAGCTCCCTCAGCCTTTCCTCATAGGACAGATGCTCCAGTCCCCTCATCATCTTTGTAGCCCTCCGCTGGACTCTCTCCAGTAGTTCCTCATCTTTCTTGAATTGGGGAGCCCAGAACTGGACAGAGTACTCCAGATGACTGGAAGCTAGCAAATGTTATTCCTGTTTTCAAGAAGGGCCAGAGAGGTTTCCCTGGTAATTATAGGCCTGTCCGTCTCACTTTGGTGCCTGGTAAAAGGAGAAGGTTATTCTGGGAGTTATTGAAAAACACTTGAAATACATGATGATAAGCTCAATATGACTCTGTAATGTGCCCTGGCGGCCAAAAGGGCCAACCTTGTCATGGGGTGCATTAAGCACAGTATAGCTAAACCAGTTGAAAGAAGTGATTGTCCCACTATATTCAATATTGGTGTGGCCTCACCTCGAGTACTGTGTGTAGTTTTGGGCTCCACAACATAAGAAGGATCTAAAAATATAAGAATGCGTCCAAAGGAGGGCAACAAAGATGGTGAAAGGACTAGAGGGCTTGATTTATGAGGAGCGGCTAAGGATACTAGGCTTGTTCAGTTTAGAGAACAGGAGACTGAGGGGTGACCTCATTGCTGTCTGCAACTTCCTCATGAGAGGGAGCAGAGAGGGAGGTGCTGATCTCTTCCCTCTAGTGTCCGGTGATAGGACATGAGGGAATGGCTTAAAGCTGCATCAGGGGAAGTTCAGATTGCATATTAGGAAAGAGTTCTCCACTGAGACAATGGTCAAGCACTGGAACAAGCTCCCCAGGGAAGCGGTGTTATAGTTTGGCTGTGGCCGGCAACAAAAGGGCCACGCGGCCTCTCTGCCGCCCCTTTCCCCACTGGCGTGTGGAGGAGAATAGAAAGAAACAGGCAAAAACTGGTGGGTCGGGACAAGGGCAGTTTAACAGAACAGCAAACAAAGGGAAAACATTAACAACAACAACAATACAGATAAGGAGAATACATAACACGAACTGAAGGAAGCACAGAGCCGCTCTCACCGCCCATGTGCTCCCGAGCCGCGACTGCCTTCCCATCACCCAGCTCCCCTCAACCAGAACCCAGCATGACAGCACATGGTATGGAATACCCTGCTCTGTTTGGCCAGGTTGGGTCAGCCCTCCCGGCTGTGTTCCCTCCTGGCTTCTGATGAAAAATTAACCCTGTCCTGGCCGAACCCAGGACAAGCGGTCATGGCCCCAAGCCTGTTGGTGTTCAAGACGCATTTGGACAACGCTCTCAGATATACGGTTTAAGTTTTTGGTTGCCCTGTGAGGAGTCAGGAGTTGGACTCAATGATCTTCGTGGGTCCCTTCCAACTCAGGACATTCTATGATTCCATGTTCACCTTAGGTGGAGGAGCCCAAATAATACCTTGCCCCTGGCTAGTCCCAGGGGAGCTATCAGCCTATCAAAGGCCCATCTCCACAAGCCCAGAGGAGCACAGAGCCACAATATCAGGTGGGGAACCCAAATTACAGAATCAGAGGAAGTGACAACTTGTCTAGGTTCCTCCAAGGTCTGTCCCAGGGGATTGAAAGGCCCCATTGTTCAGGTGTGAAACCCATCAAGATGAGTCAACACTGTAGCAAGTTTTTTCACTGAGAGGGACTGCTGCCTAGGGGTATGGGACACATTATGGGATGCAGGGGAAGAGCATTTGGGGATTGCACAGGATTTATTATAGGATTTTTTTGGGAGAAACCAAAGGTGGGGAAAGGGAGGGATCTAAGTGGTCTGGAGAGGAACAAGTGTGGGAAAACAGAGGGAACAAAGGGATTAAAAAGGCCAATCATCACACAAAAAGAGTTGCTGGTCAGTATACTTGTCTGGCCATACCCTGTGTCTCATCAGCAGAGTCTGTCTAATCTTCTTATTTAATTTCATTTTTATCTATTTTCCTAGGTAAGGGACTCTATTCTGTGGCATATATGTGTATGGGGGTCTAAGTGTGAGCAACTGGAGTTAGACCATGGGTCCCAGGGCCTCTATATCTGCTGCCATCAACTGGAAAGACTGGAGTGAACAGACTTAAGTGCCAGCAACTGGAGTGGGACTTCTGTTCATAGGGGCCCCTGTGTCCACGGTGCCAGCAACTGGAGTGAATGAGGGTCTGAGTATCAGCAACTGGACTGGAACCGTGGGTTAGCGAGCCCATGCATCCATGGAGGCAGCAACTGTAGCAAACAAGGATGTGTGAGAGAATGTGTGATCACTAGCGAACATCAAGCCAGACTAGCCAGGAAGCAGGTGAAGTGGCCTGGGAGTCAGGTATGTGTGTGCTTCTCTAAGGGTGAGACCACAGGAGGAGTTGGCTACTGGAGAGACCGGAGGGCCCAGCCAGCTGCAGAGGGACTATAGGGTCTGTGGGTCTCTGAGGGCGAGATTCACTTGTGTCTGTGTGCCTCTAAGGGCAAGACTACAAGTTTTGGCTACCAGAGGGACATGGGGAGTCACAGACAGCTCTGCATGTGTGCATGTGTGTCTGTGCATGAGGAAGTCTGTACCAGCAACTGGAGTGGGGTCTTGCATGTGTAGATATAAGCAACTGGGGATGCTGGGATCCAGGGGCCAGCTACTGGGAAGACTGAGTGTCCACATTTTACATGTGTATATATGCCTACTAATAGACCTTCTTCCTGATCAGCCAGAGAGGGAAAAAGAATGAAGCCATTGGTGCGTCTTGTGTTTGTATGAGCTCTGAGCGTATCTATCTGTGTTGATCTGTGTGGCTGGCTGTGTACATATATGTGGTGTATACATGTGCTCATGTATGTGCCTACTGGGAAGAAATGCTCAGCCTGGCTACTGCTTGGACATGGGAGTATGGAGCTGCAGCAACCTAACGTCTGTCAGGTTACTGTATTCGTCCTTCTCTAACATTCATCTCTGGGTGAACAGTATATAGTGAAGAGGTAGCTTTCTGGGACGCAGCCATTCTCTTTCAAGTCACACACTGTCATGGCACACTTGTTCTCAGAACCCCGTTAGACGATGGTTTAATCCGGCTCCGTAAGTAATACCACATATAAGGGAGGCTCTGTATTCTGGATCTTCCAGAGGTTACAGTGAAGTTGGTAAAAAAGTGAAGAGTTAACCTCCACAGGCAATAAGTACTGTGATGTGGACTTCATTTATGTAACAGATTAAGAATATAGATTCCTAGATCTCCAATTCTTAGGTCTGGTTATGTCCTGGTTTTGGCTGGGATAGATTTAATTTCCCTCCCAGTAGCTGCTGTGTTTTGGATTTAGTATGAGAAGAATGTTGAGAACGCTGATATTTTCAGTGGTTGCTATGAAATCAAGTACTTTCTCCAGTCCCATATTCAGCTAAAGAGCAGGTGTGCAGGAGCTGGGAGGGAGCATAGCCAGACAGCTAGTCCAAGCTAGACAATGGAAATATTCCATATCATAAACATCATGCTCAGTTTATGAATGGGAGTTGGCCAGGGGGCAGGAATCTTTCTTTCTCATTTCTGTGGGTTTTGGGTCCTCCCTTGGCTGGGAGTTCAAACTTTTCTGGGAGTTCAGTCTTTTTTGGGAGTTTCGTAAAATTCGCTATTTTCTGGGTTCTGCGATCGCTGCTCAGGGACTGTCTGCAAATCGGTCATTGGGTGATGAGAAATGTTGTATTGTATATAGTTTGTTTTTCATATTCATTATTATTATTATCATTACTATTATTAGTATTTCCTTTGTTGCCTTATTAAACTGTCTTTATCTCAACCCAGGAGTTTTACCTTTTGTCCATTTCTCTTCCCATCCTGCTGAGGGGGAAGGGGAGGGGTGAGCGAGCAGCTATTGGGTCCTAGGTGCTGGCTGCCAGGCTAAACTACGACAGGTTATTTCAGTATTGTGGGTGTGCTATTCCTAAGTTATCTCCTATGACCCCATAGGGATAAGCTGTTTCCTTATCCCTAAATCTAGCTGGTTTTCTCCAGTAATGTCTTATCTTTGCTGAGCTGCAACCAGACAGCTTTAATTAGTAACCTAACAGAAGAAGAAAAAAAGCTCCCAACACTGGGGCATGACAAGAGAAACAGACAGCCTTGCCAAAGCCTGACGAGGAGATAGAAAGTCTCATGGGAGACAATATTCAAGCCTCCTTACAGAACAAAGGAAACAAGAATGGGTCTCCCCTTTTTGACCAGTGGTTACTGTACCATCTGTTGGGGAATTTTTATTGTACCCCTCAAGGCAAATTAAACATGTTTGTGCTTAAATATAAAGAGATTTAATGGACACCGCATTGGACAGAGTCTTACCGCCCTAAGCGGTTCTACAAGGAGTCTGCAAAGATGCAGCACAAGCCGATTTCTTATATACACTTGTGCCAGCACCAATCACAGGAGCATCGGCATCGGGAGCCTTACCCCGGCATTTGGTTAATCCCCCAGCGCCAGTTCTGCTGACCAAAAGTGTCCCCCTGAGCATTCACTTTCCATGATCCTTACAGTATTTCTTATCTTACCACCAAGGGAATCTATGCTGCCTTGCAAGGAGTCATTCTTTCTCTGGCATTCCTGCTTCTAGGCAGTTTAACCAGTTCTGCAGTTAGGCTCTCTTGCCCTCCACACCAGATCATTCCTCTGTCACAAATTACCATTGCTGAGCAGTTACAATTTGAATTTTCTCTTCAGCTGAAATGGATCCCCTGGGCCCATGGGCAGAGGGGGTGGGTGGAGGCCCCAGGTGAGGCTGATCAGGGCCAGTAAGGCCTATTAATGCACTCGGAGGCCTGACAAAGGTAGAAATGTCCTTCTTGTTCCTTGAGTTCATGTACCCAGGTGGCTAACTCCTTGGTGACTGCACTATCCGTGGCTCTTGTCATTGGACAGAGACTGCCAGCCACCATGCCTCCCAGTTATCTAGCTCTAAGATGCTAGTGCCCACACCCCAGCATCATGATAGGTTAGTAGGTTTTCCTCATTTAAAATCAGTCTTTAGGTCCCTATTTAAGGGTTGTGCGGTTTCAGATTCTTACATCATTAGTGTTTTCTGTGACTGTTCTCAGCCCCTCTTCCAGCCTGTCAGAAGCCATTGCAAGAAACAACCTCTTCACATGGATACCAGGAGAGGTAGTGTTAAGATACACTGCTCAGAGCACAGCTACACAACCTTGACTCCTGTTTCCTCCCATTGCTCTTCAAGGAGTACACGTCTCACCCCCTCCCCCTTCCAAGAAGTACAGTTTCATACCAAGGATGTTTCAGACAGCGCAGAAAGGATTTGCTGGACTATATACTGGGAGTTACTGAGTGATTACAGAAGACATCAGGAAGGGGAAAGAGCTACATTACATTTGTTACTGTTTTATGCTTGAACATGTTTCAAAATGTTAGTGCTATCTTATATACGCTATTAACATGCTATACAGAGTAGTAGGTAGTGGTATCTTATATACAGTATTGACACATTATATCAAATAGAAGTGTTATACTATATGCACCATTAAAACACTACCTGGAGAAGGAGTATTAAGTGTGCTTCCCACCAGACTCCTACCCCAAGCGCCCCCTCTCAGGTTCTGCAAAAGTACACCTGGGCAAACTAATTCCACAGCTGTAGGCAGTCTCAGCCTTGCGGACATTCGTTGGATGGTACTACAGTTGTACAATCCTGTTTTCACAGTCCAAAACCTCCTTCAGATCCCACTTATAACACCATTTTAATTAATGTCGTGGTTTAAGTAAGCATAGACTAAATGTACATATTAATTACTATGTAATAATTGGATCTGTGTGAAGGAGTTTAGATATTGCCTCTGTGAAAGAGTGATTAATAATGCAAAGAACACTGCAAAGTTACAGAAAACTGGTTATCTCTACTTCCCTGTTCCTTGCTGACAGGAACGTTGTTTGTCAGTAGTCAGGGTGCTGAGCATGATGGTTCCAGCCACGCAAGCTTGGTCTCAGGCATCCCTGGAGATTCTCCAGGGTCGGGCGTCCCTAAAGGTAGAGTTGTGCCACTCCCCTTTGAGCTGAGGTGGATGAGTTTTATGAGGTGGAGAGACTCCTCCAGGTTGTTTTATCTTTACTGGTTGGTGGACCATTCTGAGCTGTTGCTTGTTGATTGACGTAGTGAGTCGCCAGGTGAATAGTCTTGTATAAGATTAGTTCTGCTATTTCTGCCAATTACACATTTTTTTCTTCCATAGCAGCTGTCTATTTGTGCTTTGTCTAACAAAAGTTACATCCCTAACAACTACATAGCAACATACTGAAGGTCAAACTGTGGGCCTCTGACACCGCCCTAATTACTCAAGTAATGTCAGCTCTGTAGGCCAGGACAGGCATACTCATGTCCATGGGACCAGATAGGATGCATCTAAGGGTACTGAGGTAGCTGGCTGCTGTCATTGCAAGGCTGGTCTCTATCATCTTCAAAAAGTCATGGCAATCAGGGGAAGTTCCTGATGACGGAAAGGAAAGAGGAAAGGAAAGGAAAGGAAAGGAAAGGAAAGGAAAGGAAAGGAAAGGAAAGGAAAGGAAAGGAAAGGAAAGGAAAGGGGAAAGGGGAAAGGGGAAAGGGGAAAGGGGAAAGGGGAAAGGGGAAAGGGGAAAGGGAAAATTTCAGTTGGAAGAGACCTAGTCCACCTGCCCGATCACTTCAAGGCTGACCAAAACTTAAAGCATATTATTAAGGGCACTGACCAAACGCCCCTGCCAATATGCTATCTTGATGGCACTCAAGATAATCTGCTCCATAACCTTCCCCGGCACCGAGGTCAGGCTGACAGGCCTGTAGTTCCCCAGATCCTCCTTCTGGCCCTTCTTGTAGATGGGTGTCACATTTGCTAACCTCCAGTCAACTGGGACCTCCCAGGTTAGCCAGGACTGCTGATAAATGATTGAAAGTAGCTTGGTGAACACTTCTGCCAGCTCCCTCAGTACCCTTGGGTGGATCCCATCTGGTCTTGTGTGTGTCTAAGTGGTGTAACAGGTCACTAACCCTTTCCCCTTGGATTATGGGGGCTTTGTTCTGCTCCCTGTCGCTGTCTTTCAGCTCAGGGTGTTGGGTACCCTGAGAACAACTGGTCTTACCGTTAAAGACTGATGCAAGGAAGGCATTAAGTACCTCAGCCTTTTCTTCATCCTTTGCCACTATGTTTCCCCCCGCATGCAATAAAGGATGGAGATTCTCCTTAGCCTTCCTTTTGTTGCTAATGTATTTATAGAAACATTTTTTTTACTGTCTTTCACAGCAGTAGCTAGATTAAGTTCTAGTTGGGCTTTGGCCTTTCTAATTTTCTCCCTGCAAAACCTCAGGACATCCTTGTAGTCCTCCTGACTTGCCTGCCCCTTCTTCCAAAGGTCGTAAACTCTCTTTTTTTTTCTGAGTTCCAGATAAAGCTCTCTGTTCAGCCAGGCCGGCCTTCTTCCCTGCCAACTTGTCTTTTGGCATATACAGATGGCCTGCTCCTGTGACTTTAAGATTTCCTTCTTGAAGAATGTCCAGCCTTCCTGGACTCCTTTGCCCTTCAGGACTGCCTCCCAAGAGACTCTGTCAGTCAGGCTCCTGAACAGGCCAAAGTCTGCCCTCCAGAAGTCCAAGGTAGCAGTTCTGCTAACTCCCCTCCTTACTTCTCCAAAAATCGAAAACTCTTATCATTTCATGCTTGCTGCACCCAAGACTGCCTCCAACCGTCACATGACCCAGAAGTCCTTCTGTGTTTGCAAAGAACAGGTCCATTGTGGCGCATTCCCTAGTTGTCTCACTCATCAGCTGTGTCACAAAGTTATCTTCCACACACTCCACGAACCTCCTAGACTGTGTCCTCTCCGCTGTATTGTATTTCCAGAAGACACCTGATAAGTTGAACTCCCCCACGAGAACAAGGGCTAGCAATTGTGAGACTTCCCCCAGCTGCTTATAGAATATTTCATCTGCCTCTTCGTGCTGGTTCGGTGGTCTCTAACAGGCTCCCACCATGATATCTGCCTTGTTGGCCTTCCCCCTGATTCTTGCTCATAAACACTCAACCCTATCGTCACCACCATCAATCTCTAGACAGTGAAAACACTCCCTGATATACAGGGCTACCCCACCGCCTCTCCTTCCTTGCCTGTCCCTTCTGAAGAGTTTATAGCCATCCGTTGCAGCACTCCAGTTGCGAGTCATCCCACCATGTTTCTGTGATTGCAACTATGTCATAGTTTTCCAGCCGCACAATGGCTTCCAA
Organism: Opisthocomus hoazin; assembly: GCF_030867145.1. Taxonomy (NCBI): domain Eukaryota; kingdom Metazoa; phylum Chordata; class Aves; order Opisthocomiformes; family Opisthocomidae; genus Opisthocomus; species Opisthocomus hoazin. The sequence continues at coordinate 30,777,834 of NC_134453.1, forward strand.
GTCCTCCTGTTTATTGCCCATGCTGCGTGCATTGGTGTAGATGTACTTTAGTTAGGGTAACGATCCTGTCTTCTTTTTTAGGGGAGAAGCCCTAATTCCTATGTGACTGTTCTCAGGCACTTCTGTGGTTTCCAACACATCAACAACCCTTGCATCTTTGCTGTCACATGGATCCCCATCCCCTACCTCCACTGAGATGGCTAATTCGAAGGTTCCAGTTCTCTAGGTGACTCAAAACGTCACAGAGCTGAAAGTACATTCATAATACAGGGAAGATGGAGATTTCTGGTGGTATATGGCACACATTTTTTTTGCAGTTATGTTCCCAAAAAATTGAGCATAGACGTGTCATCTGCTCTGGGACATCATGTTTTTTTGCTTATATTTAAGTGCTCATAAGGAATGGAACTGACAGTGTGTAAGGTTTGAAACAGGACACCTCTGGCAAATGTATATTTATATGTTACCACGTATGACAATCTTTTGAAGCTTCAGTAGATTTTACCCTTTCATGAGTTAGTTGCCTAGGAAGGTAGATTTTGAAGGCCTCTGCTAGAGAGAGATTATGTATTCATGTTGTCATGGTTTAACCTCAGCTGGCAACTAAGCACCACATAGCCGCTTGCTCACTCCCCATGCAGTGGGATGGGGGAGAGTATCAGAAGGGCAAAAGTGAGAAAACTCATGGGTTGAGATAAAAACAGTTTAATCAGTAAAGCAAAAGATGCAGACACAAGCAAAGCAAATCAAGAAACTCATTCACTGCTTCCCATCGGCAGGCAGGTGTTCAGCCATCTCCAGGAAAGCAGGACTTCATCATGCATAACGGATACTTGGGAAGACAATTTCCATAACTCCTAATGTCCCCCCTTCCTTCTTCTTCCCCCAGCTTTTTATTGCTGAGCATGATGTCATATGGTATGGAATATCCCTTTGGTCAGTTGGGGTCAGCTATCCTGGCTGTGTCCCCTCCCAACTTCTTGTGCATCCCCAGCCTGCAGTGAAGAAATCAGCCCAATGCAGTGATTGAAATCGCCAAATGTAGTGAAGAAATCAGTCAGACTTTCTCTCTTCTCAAGGCAAGTTTCCTTTATTCCGAAGCCAAGCAAGCAAGCAAGCAAGCAAGGGAACTAACAAGCAAGTGAGCGAGCGAGCGAGCTAACGAACGAACAAGCAAGCGACCTTGCAAAAACAGTCAAGGAAGTAATTTATATCCACAGATACGAGTCTGACCTATGAGGCCAAACAGGATGATTCCCTGCTTTCTCACACTCCCTAATCAGAGAGAGTTAGCTTTCTCACACAGTCATCCCTCGTGACTGTCTTCAGTCACAAACAACCATCCAGGTGCTCCAGGCGGTTTTCCAGCCGGACGCTTTCATCCACTCATGCATACAATAGCTATTTCCCATGTGGCCTGCTCAGCTCTCTGTGTTCCCATGTTTATTCTTGATCAATCTTCCACATGTTGTGTACAGCTCTGTCATCTCCCCCTTTTTTGTTTTGGGACAACGGGTTCACCACCAGTGCAGCAAGTACCTTGGTTTTGGTCTTCTTTAGGTCTTGAATCATTAGATTATAAACCACAGCCCCTATAAATCAGAGTCCAAATACAACAGTCCAAAGTCAAAAACCAGAAATAATCAATACCTGCAGAAATTATCAAACCGAAAGGTGCAAAAGCAGTTACTTAATCCAGACAAATCCATTAGACCACAGAAACCAAATAAATCCGTCAGACCACAGAAATACAAACACTGTGACAACAAACACATAAAACCACACAATTATAGTCATGACAGCACACGCCTAGGCACACCAAGTTTTCAACATAAATCCAAATATTACAAACAGACAGAGACTTACAGACAGGGACTTCCAGTAATTATGACTGTTAGCAACAACAATACACAATTATAATCACAACTGTATTCAACATTTAACAAACAAACTCTCAAGCCTCGGTTTCAGGAAGGAGACTTATTCTTCAATTCCATTTCAGGAAGGTTACTTGCCCTTCTCCTTGGGGATATAGCCCAAGGCTGTGAAGCTTTCGCTATGACTGACGGGCAGGCGACAGGAAATAATACTGGAAGAATGCCTTTACCTTATTGATGGTCCTTGCTCAGAACTCTTCAGTCTGGGGATCGGAGGTTCTCCCTGAGAATCCCTCGGTGCCAGTTGGAGGTCCTGCGATCCCTTGGATCGTTGAGGTTCAGGAGCAGGGTCCCATCTGGGTAGCCAAAATCTGTTATCGAAAAGTGGCAAAATAATTCACTCTCTAAAACTGAAGTATGGAGTCTTTGTAAGCAGGCATTCTTTACCGCAGTACTGGACGCGCAGGGGATAGCTCCACCCAAATGTGCATGCTGAAAAGACACAATTGCTAGGTATTTATGCTATGTTAACATACATATTAATTACATTTCTGAGAAATGCATATCATGGGTGCACCCACTGCAGCCATCATAGTACTTGCATTTTGCTGTAATTTTTTCAGTTTTCCCCATGTAATAGGATCATCTGGGGTGGATCTCTTCCGCTTCCGCATCGGAGGTTGCTCCTTGAGTGTGAGCGTGGTCATCTCTGGCATCGGATTCTGTGTTGCGTTTTTCCAGCTCATGATATGGTTTCACGTATTTTTCTGGTAACCATTAAGGGCCTGTTGAGAGAAGAACACACGCATACCCCCTTCCCCACATTATCAATTCTACAGGACACTGCCACTGTCTTCCTGTCACTGGATCTCGGTACAGTACTTTAGGTCGCTGAAGTAACAAATCAGGAATAAAAAAATGTTTCTCAGTGGCTGTATGAGACAAGGGTTGAGCTGATCGATTAAAAAAATTGTATATATAGCATTATCTAATTGTTCTTGGGGTGCCATATTCCCCCTTTTTTGTTTCTGAAGCATGTTTATCAGGGAGCTATGCGCGCGTTCAGTAATGGCTTGACCTGTGGGGTTATGAGAGATACCAGTGTCACAGTTTAAAGCAGGGCGTCAATAAACTGAGTGGCAGATGCTCTCTGTTAACCCCCACTCTCCCACCAGAGGAAGGGAAAAGGAGGAAAAGGGAGACAGACTTACAAATTGAATATAAAAAGTTTTACTAATAATACTAATAATATTATTAATAATAAGAGAAATAATGCAAAATATACAAATCTGATTCTGAGCTTCCCGGAGTTGGGTGCCGGGGTGCTGGCATCACGCCAGCAGCTGCCAGGCAGCACCAGGAAGTCCTGGACTGGCCTCGACAGTAGACAGGAACTGGACTCAGGAATGCACGGATAGGAATCTGGATCAGGATCGCAGGTAGAACAATGAGCAGGGTCCTCTTCAGAAGCCGGCCATGAACAAAGTGAGCGAGACCCTCGTGATCCCCCAGCTTTAAGCTGAGTATGATGTGTATGGCATGGAATACCTCGTTGGTCAATATTGGGTCACCTGTTTTGTCCGCCCCTCCCTGCAAGTACGATCCCTTCCCACACCTCACTTGCCAGACCTAAGAGATCTGTCGGTGACCTTGGCTGCTATAGTGATAAACAGGGACCTTTTTCTGCCTTCCTTTCCTACCGTTAGCTCAGTGTAACTATAAATATTAGGTGTTATCAGCTTTGGAGTAGACAGTGTCTGTAAAATATGCAGCCAGATTCAGAAAAATGCAGTCACTTTGGAGAACTCAGCTGTAAGGAAGATTCACTAAAAGAGAATCGGTTCTGTTTTAACCAAAACCAGGACAACCAGTTATATGAGTAACTCCCCATTGTTGCAAAAATTGTTCTGTTGAATGAGACATACCCAGAGCCATTGTCAGTCTTTATAGTTTTCGGGATTCCCATTATTGCAAAGCAATGTGTCCAATGTCTATGTACATCTTTATGTTTTACTCCGGTATGAGCTGAGGCGCATTGTATACCATACTAGAAAAGGTATCAGTTGAAACATGTACATATTTGAGATGCCCAAAGGGAGAGTAATGTGTTACATCACATTGCCAAATTTTGTTTGAACGCAAACCGTGGGGATTTACCCCAGTGTTAAGAGGGTAAAGAGACAAGTTGCTAACATTCCAGGCAGGTACGGACAATGTCCTTAGCTTGTGGCATAGAAAGATTAAATTCTTTACTCAAAGAAGCTGCATTTTGATGGAAAAATTAGTGTGATGCTCAGGCATATTCAAATTGTAGAGAGGCCACCATAAGTGAATCTGCCACGGCATTGCCTTCAGCAATAGGACCGGGAAGATTAGTGTGTGATCAAATATGCACTATATATAGCAAATGTTTCCAAGACTCAATTACTCTTTTTAGTTTTACAAACATCTGAAAAAGAGATCTCTGCTGTGTTTCCTTTAAAAAAGGCATAGGGTATTCATTTTGTTATTTCTACTACGCATTCAGAATCGCTGACGATATTCAGAGGTTCATTGCAAAAGTGCTCTAATGTATGTAACACTGCCCCTAGTTCCACAACCTGTATTGAACCTTCTATGATATGAACTTTATGTTTCCATTCACCTTGTTCCTTCCACGCCAATACTGCCTTCTGTATGACAAAAGTCATAATCTTGTTTTGAAATTGGCAAATATATGCAGTGAGGATCGTTTCCTGTTAAGGTTTGAACTCATTCTCTCCCTTTCCTTATCAACAGAATAACAAGTTCAAGGAAAAGTGAAATCATTTTTTGCAATGTATTTGGCAAAAATATCCATTCCAGATAGCAGACTCATTTTTCATTTGTTTCAGTTTGTCCAATGACCCCCACTGGCTGAGTTTTAGTAAATTAGGACAAATATGATCAGCCTGCAAATCAGCTATTTCATCAGCTACCAAATTCAACTCCTGCTTTGCTTCCAATAATAATGTGCGTGGGGATGTCAGGTCACTTTCTCCTCTTAATGTATTAAAGAGATGGGTCAGTTCATGATTAGCTATACCAAGCATAGGACGGACCCAGCTGATCATTCCTAAGAGTTTCTGTAAGTGATTTAAAGTGCGCACGTTAGTGTTCAATTGCAATCTTTGTGGTTTTATATTTCTTTCAGCAACAATCCAACCGAGATATTTCCAAGGTGATGAGGACTATGTTTTCTCAGTCACAATCTGCAGACCACAGGCCTCTAAAGACCATAGTAAATGTGCTACTGTGTCATTCAAATAATCAGTTTTCTCTGCACAAATCAAAATATCATCCATATAATGATAGATAATACTTTGACTAAATCCATTTCTTGTTGGTTCTATTGCAGCAGCAACTACCATTTGAAATATTAAAGGCTTAAAGAATGGCCTAGTTTCGGCATTACCAGTCACACCAACAACTTCGATTTTCTTGATACTAAGTTCCAAACCTGTTTCATTCAAAACCGAGTAAGCAGCTCTAGTGTCTACTAAGAATTCTATTTCAGTTTGATCTTCCCCCAGCTGTATTTTAACCAGAGGTTCTGCTGGGGAAGATTCCTCTTGTCTCCTTCATTCCTCAGTGTTAACTGCATTTGTTGTTGTTAAAGCAGAGTCGGATCTTTCTATTCCCTGTCAGGAAGGGCAGTTTGTTTTCCAGTGTCCCTCCTTTTTACAAGTGCATTGATTTCTCCCCGCTATAGGATTAGGAAGACCTCTACTTCGTCATCTTCCTCGGAGTCCATTTCTACTTTCTCGAAATCTTTTTCTACTTACTTGCCCTTCAGTAAGAGGGAAGACTACCCTGTTTCCCCCTGTTATAAATGACAATGCGCCATTTGCATTATCTTTTCCTTTATTAATATTTAAGGCAATAAAAAGCAAGCAAACAGCGCTCGGTGCGCGGGGAGTCGCTGCTCCACCAACAGGCACACCTTCTAATGGCACCGGCGGTCTTTATATTCTCTCCGAGCTGTTCGTTTCTGCGAAGTCTCCTCCTTCTTTTGATTCTCTGTGCTTATGTGACACCATTTATTGACGCATGCGTCTTATGATGTTGGTGGTTTTCATAGTTCCTCTGGTGGTTTTCGGGATGAAGAGTCTCTTCTTCCTCGGTGTCCTCTAAATGTCCTTTTCCTATATACGCGTGCGCACTTGGTTTTTGTCTTGCATAAGCGATATATGTTAGCCCAGTCTCAAACCACACTGCACTTCTATCTTGCATAAGTGTCCTGGGTTCGGCCAGGACAGGGTTAATTTTCACCAGAATCCAGGAAGGGACACAGCCGGGTGGGCTGACCCCACCTGGCCAAACAGAACAGGGTATTCCATACCATGTGCCGTCACGCTGGGTTCCGGTAGAGGGGAGGGGGGGCGGCGGGAACTCACTCGCGGCTTGGGAGCACGGGTGGCAGCCCGGTCCGGGAGAGCGGCTCTCTGGGTTGTACGGTTTGTGTTGTGTTTTCTCCTTATCTGTATCGTTGTAGTTCCTGTTCCCTTTGTTTGCTGTTCTGTTAAACTGCCCTTATCCCAACCCAACAGTTTCTGCCTGTTTCTTTCCATTCTCCTCCGCACCCTGGTGGGGGGAGGGGCAGCCGCATGGCACTTTTATTGCCGGCCGCAGCCAAACTATAACATTAAATTTGGCTCCCAACGTGGGGTGGGGATAACAGCAGGGCTGAGCAGCGGGTGTTAAAACACCTTTCTTACATTTTGTTAGATTTTGTTAAATTTTGTTATACGCATTTACTGTGTTAGTTAAATAGTCGCTGGTAAAAAATGTTTCTGACTTTGATCAAGTGGCTCTGCTATGTAAATCCGTACTTGCATTATGTGTTCATTGCCATGCTGTTCATCATCACTGGGAAAAGGATCAGGATTATGATTTTGCTATACTGTATGATACCGACTTATGACATGATAACATCACTGTGCATGAAGTTAGGCTTGTATATGCATGCGGCACTGCGGTCATTTCCATACCTCGGATCCTATGTCTTAGAATTTGTTAATAATCAAACCCAATCTGTGGGGAAAACCAGAGGGGATACCTTCCCCCACTCTTTTGCCCCCCCTCTTTCCTTTCAGGCTAGTCCTAACAGCTTTTGAGAATTTCAAGTACCCGTGGGATGCTCAGGCCAGTGTGTTTCTATTGCCCTGCCTCCTGAAAGGGTTTTGGGTTTTGTTTAGGGCTAAACAAGTAGTTAAGAATATCGTGCAGAGGCCTGCCCCGGGGCTGGATAGCTCTGAGTGGCTGGGTGTGTGGGACAGCATGGGCAGGTGCCTAGGGCAGTGAGCACCCCCGGTATTTTTGAAACTCACCCCTGAACAAGTGCAGAATCCGGACAAACTAGTAAAATATCCGCAAAAAGTGTGCTGCCACCCTGGGAACTCCAGAGAGACACAAATCACCGCAATGTGCTGGGGTCTGGCCCATGCCTACCGAGCCATGTTCAACCTGATTCAGTGCCCTAAAGGGGAAAGGGGGGGGGGACGAAGCGGCAGGCACTGCGGCTGGCGCTGCCCCCCCAGCCGGCCCTGCAGCCCCTCCAGCCCAGCAGGCAGTCACACCCCCCCAGACCGGCACCACCGCTGCCGCTGCCACTGGCGTTGTCCCGGCTCCCCCGGCGGCACGGCAGTTTCTCCAGCCCCAGCTCCAGCTGCAGGCATTGCGGCTGAGCCCAATGACCAACCTGTGCCGGTAGCAGTCGCCCCTGTAAAACTAAAGAAAGACGCAAAGAGAGCAGATGGCTCCGGGAGGGATGACAATGAGCCAGGGTCATCGCGGGAGATAGAGACAGAGATCATCACACGGTCCCTGTCCCTGAGCGATCTGCGAGACATGCGGAAAGATTGCAGCTGCCACCCAGATGAGCACATTGTCACCTGGCTGCTGCAGTGCTGGGATAACGGGGCCAGCAGCTTGGAGTTAGAGGGCAAGGAAGCCAAGCAGCTGGGATCCCTGGCCAGGCATGGGGGCATTGACAAGGCCATTGGGAAAAAGGAACAAGTCCTCAGCCTCTGGAGGAGACTTCTGTCAGGCGTGAGGGAGAGATACCCCTTCAGTGAGGATTTTGTATGGTATCCTGGCAAGTGGACCAATATGGAAAGGAGTATTCAGTACTTGAGGGAATTAGCTGTGCGGGAGCTGGTTTACTATGAACCAGACAATGAGCAGGTACCCACAGATCCAGAAGAAATCCAGTGCTCACAGTCCACGTGGAGGGAATTTGTACGAAGCGCACCATCCTCACATGCCAACTCACTGGCAGTTGTAAACTGGAAAGGAAATGAAAGGAGGCACCAACAGTGGATGAGGTGGCTGTCAGACTCCGGCAGTATGAGGAAAGTCTCTCTTCCTCCCTTGTCTCAGCTGTGGAGAAACTGCTCAAGTGACTCGAAAAGAATATGTCCTACTCCCCATCTGTACGGGCCAGCATCTCAGCTGTTAGGGACAGGTGTTTCTCAGCTCAGGAGAGAGAATACAGAGGCTACACACCACGGGGCACCCTGTGGTTCTACCTGCGTGACCACGGAGAGGACATGGGGAAGTGGGATGGAAAACCCACCTCAAGTCTAGAGGCACGAGTGCATGAGTTGTGAGGTAAAACAATCACCAAAGGGGATTCTGCTAGGAAAAATGCCACTCCAGTTTCCAGCAGCCAGCTCTCCAGACCTGGCAGACAGTTTGATCTTGATTCCGATCCTCTCGAAGGGACCTCCAAGTCATTTTTACAGCAGGGGAGCAGCAAATTCTCTGACCAGGATTAGAGGGGCACTGCCTCCAGCCAGGTGGAGGAAAGGGACAACCGCGTTTATTGGACGGTGTGGATTCGGTGGCCTGGCACATCAGATCCACAAGAGTATAAAGCTCTAGTGGACACTGGTGCACAGTGTACTTTAATGCCATCAGATTCCAAAGGGTCAGAGTCCATTTGCATTTCTGGAGTGACAGGGGGGTCCCAAGAGCTGAGTGTATTGGAGGCTGAAGTGAGCCTCACTGGGCAGGAGTGGCAGAAGCACCCCATCGTAACTGGCCCCAAGGCTCCGTGCATCCTTGGTATAGACTGTCTTAGGAGAGGGTATTTCAAGGACCCAAAGGGGTATCGGTGGGCTTTTGGCATAGCTGCTGTGGAGACGGAAGAAATTAAACAGCTGTCGATTTTGCTTGGTCTCTCAGAGGATCCTTCCGTTGTGGGGTTGCTGAGGGTTGAAGAACAACAGGTGCCAATCGCAACCACAACGGTGCACCGGCGACAGTATCGTACCAACCGAGACTCCCTTATCCCCACTCATCAGCTGATCCGCCAGCTGGAGAGTCAAGGAGTGATCAGCAAAACTCGCTCACCCTTTAACAGTCCCATATGGCCAGTGAGAAAATCTACTGGAGAGTGGAGACTGACAATAGACTACCGTGGCCTGAATCAAGTCACACCACTGCTGACTGCTGTCGTGCCAGACATGCTAGAACTTCAATATCAGCTGGAGTCAAAGGCAGCCAAGTGGTATGCTACAAGTGACATCGCTAATGGATTCTTCTCCATCCCTTTGGCAGCAGAGTGCAGGCCACAGTTTGCTTTCACCTGGAGGGGCATCCAGTACACCTGGAATCGACTGCCCCAGGGGTGCAAACACAGTCCCACCATTTGCCATGGACTAATCCAGACTGCACTGGAAAAGGGTGAAGCTGCAGAACATCTGCAGTACATCGATGACATCATTGTATGGGGTGACACAGCGGAGGAAGTTTTTGAGAAAGGGGAGAAAATAGTTCAGATCCTTCTGAAAGCCGGTTTCGCCATTAAGCGAAGTCAAGTCAAGGGACCTGCACAAGAGAACCAGTTTTTGGGGATAAAATGGCAGGATGGGCGCCGTCAAATCCCAATGGATGTCAGCAACAAAATAGCAGCTATGTCTCCACCAACCAGCAAAAAGGAAGCACAAGCCTTCTTAGGTGTTGTGGGTTTTTGGAGGATGCACATCCCAAATTACAGCCAGATTGTAAGCCCTCTCTGTCACATGACCCGGAAGAAGAATGATTTTGAATAAGGCCCTGAGCAACGACAGGCATTTGAACAAATTAAACGGGAGATAGTTCATGCCGTAGCCCTTGGTCCAGTCCGGTCACGGCAAGATGTTAAAAACGTGCTCCACACCGCAGCCAGGGAGAATGGCCCAACCTGGAGTCTCTGGCAGAAAGCACCAGGGGAGACTCGAGGTCGACCCCTGGGGTTCTGGAGCCGGGGATACAAAGGATCAGAGGCCCACTATACTCCCACTGAAAAAGAGATTCTGGCAGCATATGAAGGCATTCGAGCTGCTTCAGAAGTGGTCAGCACTGAAGCACAGCTCCTCCTAGCACCCCGACTGCTGGTCCTGGGCTGGATGTTCAAAGAGAGGGTGCCCTCTACGCATCATGCCACCGATGCTACGTGGAGTAAGTGGGTCGCGCTGATCACACAGCGGGCCCGAATGGGAAACCCCAGTCGCCCAGGAATTCTGGAGGTAATCATGGACTGGCCAGAAGGCAAAGATTTTGGAGCATCGCCAGAGGAGGAGGTGACAGGTGCTGAAGAGGCCCCACTGTATAACCAGCTGCCAGAAGATAAGAAACAGTATGCCCTGTTCACGGATGGGTCCTGTCGCATTGTGGGGAAGCAGCGGAAGTGGAAGGCTGCTGTATGGAGCCCTAGACAACAAGTCGCATAAACTGCTGAAAGGGAAGGTGAGTCCAGCCAGTTTGCAGAGGTGAAAGCCATCCAGCTGGCTTTAGACATTGCTGATCGAGAGAAGTGGCCAGTGCTCTATCTTTACACCAACTCTTGGATGGTGGCCATTGCCTTGTGGGAGTGGCTGCAGCAATGGAAGGAGAACAACTGGCAGCACAGAGGCAAACCCATCTGGGCTGCCCCATTGTGGCAAGATATTGCTGCCCGTCTGGAGCAGCTGGTTGTAAAAGTCCGTCACATGGACACCCACGTCCCTAAGAATCGGGCCACTGAGGAACATCAAAACAACCAGCAGGTGGATCAGGCTGCCAAGATTGAAGTGGCTCAGGGGGATCTGGACTGGCAACATAAGGGTGAACTCTTTATAGCTCGGTGGGCCCATGACACCTCGGGCCACCAAGGAAGAGACGCGATATACCGATGGGCTTGTGACCGAGGGGTGGACTTGACCGTGGACACCATCGCACAGGTTATCCATGAATGTGAAACATGCGCTGCAATCAAGCAAGCCAAGCGGGTAAAGCCTCAGTGGTATGGAGGACGATGGCTAAAATATAAATATGGGGAGGCTTGGCAGATTGACTACATCACACTGCCACAAACCCGCCAAGGGAAGCGCTATGTGCTCACAATGGTGGAGGCCACCACCGGATGGCTGGAAACCTACCCTGTGTCCTATGCCACTGCCCGGAATACCATCCTGGGCCTTGAAAAGCAAGTCCTGTGGCGACATGGCACTCCCGAAAGAATTGAGTCGGACAATGGGACTCACTTTCGTAACAGCCTCATAGACACCTGGGCCAAAGAACACGGTATGGAGTCGTGTATCACATCCCCTATCATGCACCAGCCTCCGGAAAGATTGAGCGGTACAATGGGCTGCTAAAAACCACTTTGAGAGGAATGGGGGGTTGGATGTTCAAAAACTGGGATACTCATTTAGCAAAGGCCACCTGGTTGGTTAACACCAGAGGATCCACTGTTGCAGCGGGCTCAACGACTCGACCAATATGATCCATCACAGTCAACTTTATTAGCAGAGAATCTGGATTATATAGACAGCACTCGGTTATGATTGGTCACTATACATAAACACTCTATACAGCACTCAGTTACGATTGGTCACTATGCATAAAACATCTGTCAATAGAACACCCAGGTTACATAAGCAGTACTCAACTATGATTGGTCATTATTCATAGAACGACTGTTTACCCGCAGTTGGCCTGAGAATGTCTGTTTACCCGTAACCGGCCTGAGAATGGCCTTGAGGCCTGTGCTGCTTGAAGCCTGTGCTGCTACAAACTGATCAAGTCCATATTCAGAGTGTCTGGGTTGCTCACAATACGTCCCTGTTCTTCCAGAAATCCCACAATCCACCAGCCGGGCTGGTCCTGCCCAGTGAAAACCTCAGCGCCCCGTCGAAGGGGATAAAGTCCCTGTAGTGCACATGCGGAACATGTTAGGGAAGATAGTCTGGGTTAGTCCTGCCTCGGGCAAAGGCAAGCCCATCCGGGGGATTGCTTTTGCTCAAGGACCTGGGTGTACCTGGTGGGTAATGCGGAAGGATGGGGAAGTCCGATGTGTACCTCATGGGGATTTGATTTTGGGTGAGAATCGTCCATAAACAAATTGTATAAAGTTAATTGTTAAATAACCCTGTCACTCTCTGTTATCACTGTTATAATTGTTATATCTTAGACCAGTAGTATCATAGTAAGAGTCGTCCAGATTAAAGGAGGATGGATTTTTTTATGAAAACCTAGCAGAGCACAGCGATGATGGGACTGGACCTGGTTTTCAACAACTGGCACCCAGCAACTTCATCGAGATCAACATCTCCTGCAGACTGTGGGCATGGGCGGCACCAGATACATCAGCCGTGAGCTCCGGATGCAGCAAGTGACCACCCATCACCACACATCACCTCTCCTGCCACGGAAGACCATTACAACAGATGGAGCCCGAAGTCATGGATTAAATGAACTCAACGGACACTTTAGAGGGATGATCCATAGAATAAGGGAATGATATGTGGAGACAGGAGAAGTGGTGGTGATCAACTGGACAATGGGGGACCTGGACATGACGTAGATGGTATGGAATAAGGGGTGGATAATGTCCTGGGTTTGGCCAGGACAGGGTTAATTTTCACCGGAATCCAGGAAGGGACACAGCCAGGTGGGCTGACCCCACCTGGCCAAACAGAGCAGGGTATTCCATACCATGTGCCATCATGCTGGGTTCCGGTGGGAGGGAGCCGGGGGGCGGGAACTCACACGCGGCTCGGGAGCGTGTGGCGCCGTTCCGGTTTGGGAAAGCGGCTCTGTGGGTTGTGCGGTTTGTGTTGTGTTTTCTCCTCATCTGTATCGTTGTAGTTCCTGTTCCCTTTGTTTGCTGTTCTGTTAAACTGCCCTTATCCCGACCCACCGGTTTCTGCCTGTTTCTTTCCATTCTCCTCCGCACCCCGGCAGGGGGAGGGGCGGCCGCGTGGCGCTTTTGCTGCCAGCCGCAGCCAAACCATAACAATAAGCAATATACATTAGCCCAGTCTCAAACCCACAGATATCCTGTCTATCATTCCATACCTTTTGTGGCTTTGCTATTTCACATTATGCTAGTTTCCACATTCGCACAATATGTGCACTCGACAAAATTAAGGGCAAATGCAGGGTCCTGCACCTGGGGAGGAACAACCCTAGGCATCAGTACAGGCTTGGGGCGGACCTGCTGGAGAGCAGCTCTGTGGAGAGGGACCTAGGTGTCCTAGTGGACGACAGGTTAACCATGAGCCAGCAGTGTGCCCTGGCTGCCAAGAAGGCCAATGGCATTCTGGGATGCATCAAGAGGAGTGTGGCCAGCAGGACGAGGGAGGTTCTCCTTCCCCTCTACTCTGCCCTAGTGAGGCCTCATCTGGAGTACTCTGTCCAGTTCTGGGCTCCCCAGTTCAAGAAAGATGAAGAGCTACTGGACAGAGTCCAGCGGAGGGCTACGAGGATTGTGAGGGGACTGGAGCATCTCTCCTATGAGGAGAGGCTGAGGGAGCTGGGCTTGTTCAGCCTGAAGAAGAGAAGGCTGCGAGGGGACCTTATAAATGCCTACAAATATGTGAAGGGTGGGTGTCAGGAGGATGGGGCCAAGCTCTTTTCAGTGGTGCCTAGCGACAGGACAAGGGGCAATGGGTACAAAATGAAGCATGGGAAGTTCCGGCTGAATATGAGGAAGAACTTCTTCCCTCTGAGGGTGACGGAGCACTGGAACAGGCTGCCCAGGGAGGTTGTGGAGTCTCCTTCTCTGGAGATATTCAAGACCCGCCTGGACAATGTCCTGTGCAGCCTACTGTAGGTGACCCTGCTTCGGCAGGAGGGTTGGACTAGATGACCCACAGAGGTCCCTTCCAACCCCTACCATTCTGTGATTCTGTGATTCTGTGACACGAATCATCTTGTAGTCTGTTACACCCCCCTCCCCCTTTTCATTCTGTCTTTCTGGCTCTTGACTTCTAAGTATTCCTCTGCTTTTTCCATTCAAAGCAGCAGCTAGCAAAGAAGCCTGTAACTTGATACCTTTCTGTCCTAATCAGTTTACACAACTGTTCGTAAAATCCAGAGGTTTTTTCAATACCGGGCTAAACTTTTCATCTCTTATACTTTTCTAACTGTCTACAAAACAGCATCAATTGTAACAGCATATCATAATTTTAATTCCCTTTTTAGGCTATTTCTTGCCATCGTCTAAATCATACATCATTCACCAAACATTACAGAACAAATCAACATATGACTCTTCATTGGCCACCAATGATTAGAATATTCAATTAATTGCTTCCTTGTGAGGGGATCACCTCCCTCCCGAAGCCCATGTTACAATAAAATAACCTTTCAACTTCTCCACCGATGGGTTAACACAACACACACACACACGCACATCCTAGACGGGATCTTTTTTAGAATCCCTCTGTCTACAAACTGTGTATTACTTAAGTACAACAATATATACAGGCAAACTACTTCAACTGATATGTTCATATATATGCACATAGAGCTCATTCAAAACAATATATACAATATATACAATATATACAGTATATATAATATATACCCCAAAACCAGAATCCTGAAATGATCGATCAGTGCCAAATAACCCCACAATAAGTACTGACTTGTAAGTACCCTAAAACCAGTTCCCAAATTCCCAATTAAATTCCTAAATCATGCCAATTTCTCTTTAAACAAACCAAACCCCATACATTATTAAGCTGTTTTCAAGGGGGGGCGGGGGGGGGGGGGCGCCCGGCATTGTGGTGTCTACCACAGGCACTGTGTCAGGTTTTACAGGTGTCTCTGGTAATGGGGGATACAGATCAGGCTCATGCTCAGGATCAATCGGTCCTGGATCAAATGGATTATCTAGTTTATTTTTGGCAACATGTTCACATACATTCTGTTCTTCCTCCTTATCTTTCTGTGTAACAGTCTCCACTGGCTGTAAATGCACTAAAGCTGAATATACAAATCGCCACGTCACCATAATAGAATCTGGTAAATCAAAACCCAGTTTACTTCCAATTTGTAAATGTTCTCCGACTCGTTCCCGTATTGTGCTATCAAAGGTGCCTTCACTAGGAAACCAGTTACAATTCTCTTTAACCCATAGTAATAATTGAGCTATTTGTTTTTCTGATAAACGATATCCTGAAGCACGTAAAACTTGCTGTACAACTTTTAAATATAGCTTATGCTCTTGAGAAACTGTTTGTCCCATATTAACAAAATCCTGTAGTTATTCAACGAGCACTACTGTCCCAGTACAGGGATGTGGCCACAAATAATTAAATGTTTTTACTCACCCGTCGGATTGTGTCCTAATAATATATGCTTTGCACTGTTTCTCAACCTGTTGTGTGTTTTTAAGTGCCCTGATATGCAAACTGCCACACTTGGTTGCTGTCTTTCTCCACTATAGTCTGTGAGCTGTGATTTGGCTGTTATATAGGCTTCTCCCTAGCACCAGCTACAAGGTGCTTGACCTTCCCTAATCAGGGGTCAGCTAGAACAAAGGCTGTAGGCACCCTTTGATGAGGACAGATGACTTTGTTAGAAGCTGCCAGAGCTGCCCTTACCTTATCCTTAGCGTTAAAGGACAGCAGAAATTCATGATCTCAAGAAGACCTCAGAGAAGCAGAGCCCAGAAACTGCTGCACAAACTGCTGCGTCTGTTGGCTGTCTCTGCTGCGATCCATACTGATCGTTCTTGAAAATAAGGATGCGTTGCACAAACACTCATAGACAGAGTGTTTGTTTAAAAAAAAAGCTAATTTATTGGGATATTTTGCATAGGAAAACATTCATGCGAAGAATTGTATTGGGTGTACATGGCAAGGTTTTGGCGGGGGGGCTGCAGGGGTGGCCTCTGTGAGAAGAGATCAAAGGCTGCCCTGTGCCAGACGCAGCCAGTTCCAGCCAGCTCCACAATGGACTCACCGCAGGCCAAAGCTGAGACAATCACCTCTGTGAAAACATATTTAAGAAAGGGTAAAAACGCCAGACAGGCAGAGAAGGAGAGAAAAAAGAGTGAGTAACAGCAGAGGGAACACCAAGATCAGAGAAGGAGGGGGAGGAGGTGTTTCAGGTGCTAGTACCATGAGGACAGGTTCCCCTGTAAATAATACCAGAAAGAATATGAACCTAAATAATGACTAATGTTTGAATTAACAGTGAAGCTTTCAAGATTTAAAACCACATTCACATGAAAAAATGTGTTGTCCTAAATAAAGCTATTCTTATTTCATCATTACCACATAGACCAACATAATAGCAACAAAACCCCCTGTGAAATTGTGTTGGGTTTAGGTGGCAAGGTTTTGACAGTGGAAGCCAGGGGGGGATGCAGGGGGTGCTTCTGTGAGAAGACATCAGGAGCTGCCCTCATATTGGAAAGAGTGTAGTGGTTTAGCCTGGCTGGACGCCAGGTGCCCACCAAAGCCTCTCTATCACGCCCCCTCCTCAACTGGACAGGGGAGAAAAAATACAATGAAAGGCTTGTGGGTCGAGATAAGGACAGGGAGACATCACTCACCAATTACCGTCACGGGCAAAACAGATTGAATTTGGGGAAATCAGTTTCATTTATCACCAATCAAATCAGAGCAGAATAATGACAAATAAAACCAAATCTTAAAAAACCGTTCCCCTCACCCCTCCCTTCTTCCCGGGCTTAACTTTACTCCCATATTCTCTACCTCCTCCCCCCCACAAGCAGCGCAGGGGGACTGGGAATGGGGGTTGCGGTCAGTTCATCACACCTTGTCTCTGCCGCTCCTTCCTCCTCACACTGTTCCCCTGCTCCAGTGCAGGTTCCCACCCACGGGAGATAGTTCTCCACAAACTTCTCCAGCGTGAGTCCTTCCCACAGGCTGCAGTTTTACACGAACTGCTCCAGCGTGGGTCCTTTCGACGGGGTGCAGTCCTTCAGGAACAGGCTGCTCCAGAGTGGGTCCCCCACGGGGTCACTAGCCCGGCCAGCAAACCTGCTCCGGCGTGGGCTCCTCTCCCCATGGGTCCACAGGTCCTGTCAGGAGCCTGCTCCAGCACGGGCTTCCCACAGGGTCACAGCCTCCTTCAGGCCTCCAGCTGCTCTGGTGGATGATAGGAGTGAGAAAATGTGAGAGAAATAACTCTGCAGACATCAAGGTCAGTGAAGAAGGAGAGGGAGGAGGTACTCCAGGAACCAGAGCAAATATTCCCCTGCTGCCTGCATGGTGATGCAGGTTGTCCCCCTACAGCCCATGGAGGTCCATGGTGGAGCAGATATCCACCCTGCCACCCATGGAGGACCCCATGCCACAGAAGGTGGATACATCCTGAAGGAAGCTGCAGCCTATGGAGGAGCTCGTGCCAGAGCGGGTTTTCTGATAGGACCTGTGTCCCTGCGGGGGACCCATGCTGGTGCAGTTCTTGAAGAACTGCAGCCTGTGGGAAGGACTGATGTTGGAGAAGGTTGTGAAGAACTGTCTCCTCTGGAAGGGTTCCCATGGTGAAGCATGGGAAGAGTGTAAGGAGGAAGGATTGAACTGATTGCAACCCCAATTCCCTGTCCCCCTGCGGAGTGGGGGGAGGAGGTAGAAGAGTCAGGAGTGTAGTTGAGTCTGGGAAGAAGGAGGATGGGGGGAAGGTGCTTTTAGGTTTTGGGTGGGTTTTTTTTTCACTATCCTAGTCTATTTTTATTTGACAATAAATTAAATTAATTTCCCCAAGTTGAGTCTGTTTTGCCGATGATGGTAATTAGTGAGCGATCTCCCTGTCTTCATCTCGACCCACGAGCTTCCCCTGTCTTGCTGAGGATAGAGAATGAGAGAGTGGCTTGGTGGGCACCTGTCAGTCAGACAATGTTAATCCACCACAGAAACCTAGATTCACTTCAAAGCCTGCTTGTGAGCACAAATGCTAACAGTTTTAAATAAGCTGTGGCAGCTGGATCAATTTTTTGCAGTTTGCAACTGGTATCAATTTTTTAGGTTCAAGCCAAAAATCTGTCTAGGTTTAATGGTCATTTATTACATTTATGTACTACTTAAGTAGTCTGTAACAATTTAACAAATTCAGTGTATTGAAATCATGCATGAGGGGTGTTCAGACTAACAGAGATTCTACCAAATTTTTTGACTATTTTTTCTTTCCTAAAATACATTTATGGGATTACTTGAGGAGGGAGTGTAGAACCAAAAGACACACTCTTAAGCATTCTTTCCATTTGAAAATGGAGGGTTTAAAACTTTTCTAAAAAATTAACTTTGAATATCATGTCCTTGAACAAAATAAGTTTACAGCAAAGTGAGTGTATTCACCAGTTAACTGAAGCTCAGATATGATTCTTGACTTTGTACTTTAAAAGCAAGAAAAAAATATTGAAAGCGATTTTAATGTCTGATAAATTTTTGTTTAACTAAAGAAGTGATGGCAATAAGCAATGACACACTACAAATTTTTTTTCAAATAACTGTTGGGAGAGGTGTCTAAGGAGACCTTGCACTGGCAATGGTTTCTGCCTGTGCCTGGTCTGTATTTTGTCAAACATTCTTACAAGATCTTTGATCAGTCCTCTTACACTCCAAAGCAATGCAGACCACAAAGATGTATAAAAATGCTGTATGTGAAATTACAAAATAAAACTATCCACATTTCAAAACTTTGGAAAACAGTGAAAAATTGTTAGGGAAAGCTTTAGGTACATCTTCCGCAAAGAAACCATGTAATAATGCAGCTTTACAAATGAGACTATTTTATCTGCTTTTTTATTTTTTTAAGTGTCTTTGCTCAATGGGAAGAGGAAGACTTTTTTTTTTTCCAGTGTACAGCCTCTGTTCATGTATTCATTTGCACGTTAGCCAAAAGCTGTTCCCAGCTTCTAGTTATTTTGGTTCAGTACAGCTTAGTCCTTTCTTAAGTTTGTGCATATGTGTTTTACTGCATATGTATGTTTTGGATTGATGAACCAATGCTAATTTTGTTATCTTTAAGCATTTAAAAAAATAAACTGGGTGAAGTTATTGCCAGCACACTGAAAAATCTCTCTTTCCTTCTTGTTGTCTTGAATATAAGAGCTGTCTGATACAGATGTTTGGCAAGTAAATATCTCTGCTGTGTAAAAACAGTTTCTAGCTGGTACAGTGGTCTGTATTTTTTTTTAGTGTTCATAGGAACTGGATTTTCATTTTAATGAATTTTTTACCTTCCCCTCCCCTGCTTCTCTTGTAGGTAGCATTGGCACTTCGTTTCAATGCCAGTCAATCCACCAAGATCACATGTGCAGCAATGACAGTGAAAAGGTGAGGTTTGCATAAATGTTCCATTTACAAGGTGCATTTTTTTGTGAATCACATTGAATTTACTGTACTAGTAGTGTTTGTTTTCCAGGCTCAGTAGCTAACTTTCAGTGTTACACTGACATCTCTCTGGCTTTTTAGGAAGTATATGTACTTACTTCTCTCAAGACAATCTTTTCAGTTGATGAAAGAGATATTTGTCTTGTCGCATATTTTTCTACTTACTCGCACTCCCTTGCTATTTTAAATATTTGTGGTTTACCATACTGACCCTCACAGGTAAAGAGTGGTAACGTCATTGTTAATACATTAAGCACAGTAATGTGTGACTCCTATCATTTGTGTCTTCTGACGTTTGAACTAGTTAACAATGCTGAGAGTTTTTTTGCAATGGCTTTCTTTTCTATATGTTATAGTTTGGCTGTGGCCCGCAACAAAAGGGCCACGCGGCCGCTCTGACGCCCCTCCCCCCACTGGCGTGCGGAGGAGAATAGAAGGAAAACAGGCAAAAAACTGGTGGGTCGGGATAAGGGCAGTTTAACAGAACAGCAAACAAAGGGAACAGTGACAACAACGATACCGATCAGGAGAATACACAAAACAAAACAGCAGAATGCAGAGAGAAACTCTCACCGCCCGCCGCCGCCGTATGCTCCCAAGCCGCGACTCCTTCCCGCCGCTCAGCTCCCCCCAACCAGAACCCAGCATGATGGCACATGGTATGGAATATCATGCTCTGTTTGACCAGGTTGGGTCAGCCCTCCTGGCTGTGTTCCCTCCTGGCTCCTGGTGAAAATTAACCCTGTCCTGGCCGAACCCAGGACACTATATTTGGAGATGGCAACTCCAGGTTTTACAGACAGGAAACTATTGCTCATTACTGTAGCTTTAAAATATCATCCTATCTAGCACCATCCAAGTGTTTTCCTAATCTTTTAGCAAGAGATCATGCTCGCACACTGGATTGCTTTCAGTTTGTGGAGATGTGCATTGGAATTGTTTTGTTCAGTGATATATCAGTAATGTACATGTGGGCTATATGACATATCAGTAATATATGATATGTCAGTAATATATGTGTGGAATACAGAAGACAAAAGTTTTCAGGTTGAATTACTGTCAAGACTTGTTTTCATGTTTCTGTTCTTGCTTGTGTTTTTTCCTTAACAGTTCCTCTTCTTAATAACAAAAATTAACAGTAGTCCAATATGTAACGTGCTACATTAATTTCAAGTTTGACACTGTACAATAAGCTTTCTCGCTGCCTTGAGAAGCTGGGAAAAGGGCATGTATTAGTCAAATCTAATTAAGCTTTCTTGGAAGTTAGAATGCTAGCTGCCTGTCAGTGCTCTGATAATCACACAAATCCTTGTGTTTTGAATTGGTGGAATAATTTAAGAATCAGTTTGTTTATAGCATTTTAAGCTCATTCCAAAACCAAGTTTCTTTTCAGAATGACTCTGCATTTTTTCATAATTTGGAAGTATGTCCAGACTTGGAGTCTAGCTATCTTTCAAATATAAGGCAAACATGCTAGTTACATCTTGGTAAAAAAAAATATTTAAAGTTTCCAATTGATTTGGTGGTCATTGTCAGGGAGCAGCAAGAGTGGCTGCTCCACAAGATCAGGCAAACTGGGAGCTGAGGGTGACAGCAAGGCAGATAGAGGCAATGGCCTCAACAACAAGGGGTGCAGTCTTGCAGCACCTGAGCAAGGAGAGCAGAGCAGGTCTGGTGACAGTGACCAGGGTCAGTTACGGTCCAGTGATAAGCAAGGCCATAGTGATAAGGCAGGTCCAAGGTCAAGCCAGGAAATCAAGTCAGCAAGGCAAGGACAGGATCAACAAGGTACATGGCCAGGTACAAGTGTACATAGCATACCTACAGTGTAGCTCAGGCAAGGACCAAGGTCCAATGGCCTGAACCTAAATGCAGCTCCTGAGTGAAAGGGGTAGCCCCTGCACTGAGGCTTTTCCCAGCTCTTTCTCAGCAGTCCAATTCCAGGTTACACAACTGTGCTATGTCAGATCTGGCCTTGAGTGCAGGCAAACCCTTTGTGGGGAGAGAGGAAGAGGTTGAAGAGTCTGTTGGTGCACTCTGTGCCTTGGCAGTCATACACTATGGTAAAGACAGTTACTTTCCCTTATGGTGTTTCAAAGGTCTGAAAAGTTTCTTTCTAACTATAAAGGGAGGAAAGAAATAGTCCAACTATTTTAAACTATTTTCTTTTTCTACAGTGTTGGATCTATTTTCAAGGAAAGTTAGGGATTATGTTGTAGCTTTGCCTTATGTAAAGGGCTTCTTCAATTGGAAGCCTTTGCTGTCTCTCTTGGAAACTTGACAGCATTGAAGGTCACTTCTAGATGATACATCAGAAGTGTGGAACAGATGGTGGAAATGTGGAAGAAAAGTATTAGAGCTGATTCTGTGGTCTGGATTCAGTTGTACAGTCACTGTGTGCTGTTGCATACTCACACACTGAGCATTATTTAAAGAAACTGATTTATTGCAGTCGTCTGCATAGGGTAATGCTCATTTGGGGAATCACTCAAACAGGATGGCCAGTTGTCTGGATGTTGACATGTGTCTCAATTGCAAGGGTTCTTGTAATGGCATCTTCAGCTGGATCAGATGAGACTGCCTAAACTGTTGTTCTGTAAATTCTCATAATCTATCTGGCTCCTGGTCCTACAATACCACTCTAGCATATGCATGATCAGTTTCTATTGACTAGTTCAACTATCTTAACTATATATGTCTTAACTATTGTTCTATCCGATAATAAACATATGTAAACATAAAAATAGCATCTATCAATTGGTCAGTTAATTTATCTGTGCAAAACAGGAATTGCCTCTGGAGTTCCTGTCAATCTATTGATTATCTTATCAACATGGAGCCACAACTGTCTGGGAACAGGGGTCCTTTATCAATTGGTCAACTATCTCATCTAGGCAGAAACTGTCTGGGGGGTCCTGGGAGTATTCTACTGATGACTAAGTGGGCTGAGTATGTACACAGGCACAGGCTTTATACCCATCTGCACTAATTATAATTGTAGTATAAGTTTAGATTCCACAAGTTTTGCCACATTGCCAATACATATTTTGGTAGTAATGTTTGTAGAAAGCAGCAAAATTAAGATTCTTTAGATCCTTTCACATGTTGCATATTCATAAATTTCTTCTGTTCCTTGTGAATGATGTTCCAAGTGGATTCTTGGGGGAAAGGAGCAAGCAGTGGCAAATTCCTTTCAGAGCTACACTAATGTACCAACTTCCGTACTGGAACTTCTTTTTTTTTTTTTTCTTTTTCTTTGAATGGTAGGGGTTGGAAGGGACTTCTGTGGGTCATCTAGTCCAACCCCCCTGCTAAAGCAGGGTCGCCTACAGCAGGCTGCACAGGACCTTGTCCAGGCGGGTCTTGAATATCTCCAGAGAAGGAAACTCCACAACCTCCCTGAGCAGCCTGTTCCAGTGCTCCGTCACCCTCAGAGGGAAGAAGTTCTTCCTCATGTTCAGACGGAACTTCCTGTGCCTCAGTTTGTGCCCATTGCCCATTGCCCCTTGTCCTGTCGCTGGGCACCACTGAAAAGAGTCTGGCCCCATCCTCTTGACACCCACCCTGAAGATATTTATAAGCACTTATAAGGTCCCCTCTCAGCCTTCTCTTCTTCAGGCTGAACAAGCCCAGCTCCCTCAGCCTCTCCTCATAGGAGAGATGCTCCAGTCCCCTCACCATCCTCATAGCCCTCCGCTGGACTCTCTCCAGTAGCTCTTCATCTTTCTTGAAGTGGGGAGCCTAGAACTGGACAGAGTACTCCAGATGAGGCCTCACCAGGGCAGTGTAGAGGGGAAGGAGAACCTCCCTCGTCCTGCTGGCCACACTCTTCTTGATGCACCCCAGGATCCCATTGGCCTTCTTGGCAGCCAGGGCACACTGCTGGCTCATGGTTAACCTGTCGTCCACCAGCACACCCAGGTCCCTCTCCACAGAGCTGCTCTCCAGCAGGTCTGCCCCAAGCCTGTACTGATGCATGGGGTTGTTCCTCCCCATGTGCAGGACCCTGCATTTGCCTTTGTTGAACCTCATCAGGTTCCTCTCTGCCCAACTTTCCAGCCTGTCCAGGTCACGCTGAATGGCAGCACAGCCTTCTGGTGTGTCTACCACACCTCCCAGTTTGGTGTCATCAGTAAACTTGCTGAGGGTACAGTCCTCGGGCATCTCTCCTGTCCTCCAGGACCTTTCAAAGATGATGGAGAGTGGCTCAGCAATGACATCCGCCAGCTTCCTCAGCACTCGTGGGTGCATTCCATCGGGGCCCATGGATTTGTGGGTGTCCAGATCGCTTAAGCGATCCCTCACGCAGTCCTCCTCGACCAAGGGAAAGTCGTCCTCTCTGTGGGCTTCTTACCTCCGGGGCCTGGGATTCTTGAGGGCCAGTCTTAGCACTGAAGACTGAAGCAAAGAAGGCATTCAGTAACTCTGCCTTCTCTGCGTCCTCCGTCACCAGGACACCCAACTCGTTCAGCAGCGGCCCCACATTGTCCCTAGCCTTCTGTTTGCTATTGATGTAGTTGAAGAAGCCCTTCTTGTTGTTTTTGACATGCCTTGCCAGTTTCAATTCCAGGTGGGCTTTGGCCTTCCTTGTTGCATCCCTGCATGCTCTGACCACCTTCCTGTACTCTTCCCAAGTGGCCTGTCCCTCTTTCCACATTCCATGGACCTTCCTCTTCCACCTGAGCTCCGCTAGAAGCTCCTTGTTTAACCATGCAGGTCTCCTGCCTCCTTTTCTAGATTTCTTTCTCAGGGGGATGCACCGCTCCTGAGCGTGGAGGAAGTGATGTGTAAACAGCGACCAGCACTCTTGGACCCCCCTGCCTTCGAGAGCCCATGGGATTCCTCCCAGTAGCTCCTTGAGTAGACACTTACTTACTTACTTCTTTTTTAACACTCCTCTCTGGCATTATGGTGAAGATCATCTTTTTTATTAGCGTTTGATTTAAGAGAAAATTCAGAGAAGATAATAATGTATGTTCAGTTCAAAAAATGGTTTAATTTCAGTTGAGAATTCCATTTTTGGCATGTCACTAAATTTTGGGAGGGTGGGGGAAAACACAGCAGGTTTGAATTTCAGAAGGCTACATAACTTTTTCCGAGTTGCATGGCATATGATCTGTTTCCATATTGATAGAACAAAGGGACTTGAACTTTTTTGGGTTTTGTGTTTGTTGGAAGGCAGGAGGGAGAATCCACATTTCTTATTGGAATTGATTCTGTATCAAATTAGAACACCAGGTTGTAAAAGCTGATAAAAGTAAAACTAGTCCAAAACTTAGGAAGAATGCATTTTGGAAGCATTGCAGAGATATATGTGTTTTTGTCCCCAAACGTCAGTTTTATCTTTGATTTTTCTATGAGAAAATGTGAAATTGTCTTGCACTTGTACTGGTAGTTGCCCCAGTAAAATGATTGTTTCTTTTCAAGAATGTTCACAGTTCTACAAAACTTGAGCTATAATACTGCTTTCTAAAAGCAGTAGGTTGCAGTAGTAGAGTATAATAGCAATCTCCTACCCCTTTCTCCCAGTACTCCATGTGTGTCTATGTGAATAAGGATTTCCACACCAATTACTTCATTTTGTTGACTCAGCACACAAAAATCTTGAATTCATGTTCAGTGAGATCAGCAGGAAACTAAAGACTAGGATTTCTTCATGTGTGGCCTCATGGCATTAAAAAAGAGAGTCATTGTTTGGTAATACAAAGAACCTGATCAACCTCACAGCATCAAAAAGCAACATTTTGCAACTTATCCCTTAAAAAGATGTAGTATTTCATATATACACAATACAGTTTTCCATTGCATGTGGTGTTGTAAAATGATTATAAGCAAGTCTTAAATTGCTGTTTTGGAGGTGGAAACTTTCAAGTATCAATGCATAAATGAGATGGACCCTTTTTTACACTTGTAATTTCTTTGATTTTTTCTTGGAAGTGAAACATGCCATCTATATTTAATATGAATGTTTTTTAAATTAATATGATAATAATATAAAGTGAGGCTGAAATTGTTATTCTTAAATAAATGACAAAAATTGAGAAAATACTTCATGAAGTACTGCATTTAGGGAAAAGTATTTTATAAAAAGAAAATGCTGTTGCTTAAAATATTTCTTTGCTTCAAACTCCAACAATGACTTCCCATTAAAGGTAAATAGAGAGATATAGTACCTTTCAGCCATATTCAGTTTATTTTCTTTAAATATTTTTCCTTCATTTTCTTTTTATTTCGATGCTGGTATAATTCCACGAAAAGACGCTTCCACAAGTTGAAAAGAAACATGTAGTCTAGAATACCTCTCTAATCGCTAACTGTCTTTAGATTAGTGCAAGAACAATCTGACTGGCGGTTACTTTTTTTCCTAAGACTTTGTGCTTCACAGTGGAAAGTACTGCATGATGCAGCTTGTCATGCTATGTTTACTTACAGAAAATGCACATTTGAAACTTCTGAACTCACTGAGTCCTTATGGTCTAAGTATTTCTATATCGTACATGGTTAGACCTTCTCCCAGTCTTGGGCAAGACTGGGCAATCAGTTAACTGATTGCCTGCTCATTTAATTTCTCGCTATTCTTATTTGTAAATAAAACTACAAAGATGCAACTTATAACTAGTTTTGGAATGCCTCTTTCAGAGATCTCATCCAGCTATCTATTTCCTTAGTTCCCATGCCAATAAAACCAAACTGACCACCTAATGTAAAAAAATAAAGCACCACAGGAGCAGTGCTTCCACTAAGAGCTGCCAGATAAAGCACTAAATAAGGGACAGATTCTTCCCTTAAATTAAACATTTATGTGATACAGATTAGTGAAGTAAAATACTTAGCACGAAATATACAGAATGTGTGAAATTCCCAGATTTGCATCTTCCTCACCTTAAGGTTCTAGAATCAAAGTTATGTTGTTTTAGCTGCAGTGGTTCAACGTTGCATATGCTTACACTAATGCATCGTAATACTTTCTAGTGTTTTGTTTATTGATGATGTTATAAGTCCTTCTTGCTTTGTCACTTTCCTTGGAATTTTTCTCTATAACTTTGTGCATCTTATTCTTTGGAAGGATTATCTCTTAGAGACCACAACTGCTGCAGAAGGAGCAAGGGGAGCAGTTGTCACACCCCAGTAATGACAGTGATTAAATGTCCCACTCCATTAACAAGAGTGACTCAGGTTCGCCTATCCCCTCAGTTGGATTAAGGTGAAATGACACCAGAGATCCTGTATCGTTTCACAATGTTTATTCACGATTCTGATAAATAAACTTATTGTGGCATGATTCTGACAAGCAAACTACCGTGGTACAATTATGATAAGCAAACTATGGTGGTACGATTATTATAAGCCTTGCTTTTATAGTTTGAAAGGAGAAAGAAAAGAGCATGGGGCAGACAGAAAAGAAAATATAGAGAGTGAAAAGAAGAAGAGGGAGAAATAAAAAGATAACACCAGTCTTGGATCCAGCGTTGATCCGGCCAACGGGGGGGTGGGGGGGTCCAGGTCCTGGGGGGCGCCACCTTTACAGTGATTTTCTCAGGTTTTATAGGCAGCTATCCCCCTCCCCTTAGTTGAGTTTCTCACTTCTCATGCTAATTAATTAGTTGGTGATAACCACCTTTTCTGTTATAGGCTAAGTTAGCCTTGCTTTCCATGTAAATTAGCATGCACGCTCCTTACAGGTGTGGGGGGGCAAGTCTTTTCAGTCTTGAATTGAGTCGGTGGTCGCAATCTCCCCCTACCACAGTTACCTCTGTTTGACCTCTTCCCGGTGCAGGACTATTGGCTTGTTAGCTGTAAAAATAGAGTTGGGTACGGAGGCAATTAAAAGTGGTCTGCTCAGCTTTACCAGAGTAGCATTGGGCTGTGAGGGTCTCTCCCTCAGTCCAGATGTCACTTGGTTGATTTCATACCAGACCGCCAAGTGCCAGGATGAGCAGGCCCTTTGCTCAGGCCCAGTGCTTATTGGCACAAGATAAATACAATGCTTAGCCTCTGATACTGTATCCAACACTCACAGGTTTTGTCCTTCACATTAGCACCTTAGATGAATGGTTGAGACATTTAACCTCATATTCTCCAGACCCTTATGGGCCATAAAATGTAAACCGCTTTCCTGAACCTAATGGGCCAGTGAATATGTCCTACTAGGGTAGAAGATGACCCCCTGGAAGTGACTTCCTGGTTACTGCAGTCCCCTTCAAAGCAAGAGGCTATGCCCCTACAAGTTCACAGTGAGGATGTCTCCCTGGAGAGACCACCAGCAACACTCCCAAGCCCTTCAGGGGGCATTTGAAAGCCCAGCTTTACCCCTGCCCTCAAAATGTAGCAATGGAGGTGGAGGCAGTCCAACTTGTGGCTTCCATAGAGCATGTGCGGCAGTGGAAATGGGTGATCCAGAAGTTTGGGGCGAGGTGATGCGTAGAAGAATAATGTATTGAGGATTTGGGATATTCAAGGGGAACCTGTTCCAAAATCTATTAGGGAACATTTAGGAGAAGGGGATTGGGGAGGAACAAAGCGGGGAATAGGCAGAAACAGATATAAAAGGGGCCAGTCATGTAAAATGGGGCCAGAGGAGGGTCACAAAAACGATCAGAGGGCTGGAACACCTCTCCTATGAGGAAAGGCTGAGAGAGTTGGGGTTGTTCAGCCTGGAGAAGAGAAGGCTCTGGTGAGACCTTATAGCAGTCTTTCAGTACCTGAAGGGGGCCTAAAAGAAAGTGGAGAGGGACTTTTTACAAAGGCATGTAGTGACAGGACAAGGGGTAATGGATTTAAAATGAAAGAGGGCAGATTTAGACTGGATGGAGTTGTGGGGGCCCCGTCATTGGGAAGCGTTCACGGCCAGGTTGAATGGGGCTTTGAGCAACCTGGTCTAGTGGAAGATGTCCCTGCCCATGGCAGGGGGGTTGGAATTAGATGATCTTTAAGGTCCCTACCAATCAAAACCATTCTGATTTTATGATTCTATGAAATTCCTGTTTAAGCAATCTGCTATCCTTGTATGATACCAGCCTAGTGAATGAAGGGAAGGCAGTAAATGTAGGTTTTCTAGATTTTAGTAAGGCTTTTGATACTGCCCCTCACAGCATCCTTCTGGACAAGATGTCCTTCTGGACAATCACAGAATGTTAGGGATTGGAAGGGACCTCTGTGGGTCATCTAGTCCAACCCCCCTGCTGAGACAGGGTCACCTAGAGCAGGCTGCACAGGACCTTGTCCAGGCGGGTCTTGAATATCTCCAGAGAAGGAGACTCGACAACCTCCCTGGGCAGCCTGTTCCATTGATGTCAATTGATTGACTAACAATGAAGTCATTGATATTTGTGAAACTCGGTGGAATGAGTCCCACGACTGGAGTGCTGGGATGGAGGGCTACAGGCTGTTCAGGAGGGATAGGCAGGGCAGGCAAGGTGTGTTGGCGTGGGTTACGGATCCGTTGTAACGATGTGACCCCAATATGAGTATGATCGTTCACCTTTATTAGTCAGCAAAAACAAGGTTTATATAGCAAAACTATTACAGCATCTGAATGGTTAAACCCCCAACCCATATATAGGCAAAACTACTGCAACTCGTTGTGATTGGTGCAGAGCTGCATCTCGAAGTGAAAACAGTGCTGTGGCAGGAAACAACAACGTGGCAGGAAGGAAGTGACAGTGTGGCAGGAAACGGTGACGTTCCCCCTGCTCCAGTGTCCCGAGCTCGTCACTCTGCCTTCCCAGCAGGGTTCCGTGTCAGCCGCTCCCAAGGCTCACTTCCGGATCGGAACCTGGGTTGCTCAACGCACCAAACTATGTCCCCTCTCGTCCAGCCAGGACTCCACAGAGGTGGAGGTGTCACACTCTGTATGTAAGGGAGAGGTTTGACTGTACAGCTCTCACAGTTAGGAATAATGTGGTTGAGAGCCTCTGAGTCAGTCACAATATGTCCCTGTTTCTCCAGAAACCCTACAAATCCCCCTTTTTGTTTTTGAGCAACCCAGATACCGTTAACCGTCTTCTTGACCACCTTTATGGCACAACTTATCAAACATCCAAAAATGCATAGCATGATCAGAATCGTAACCAGTGTCGCTATTCCCTGTTTGACCAAATCCAACACCCACTGATGCCAGGTGACTGAGCCAGTCTGTCTGTCTTGACTCTACCTCTATAACTTTCAAATTTTTGCGTAGCTCACTCAATTGTTGATGTATCAATTTTGAGTGGTCACACAAACTCATACAACGCATTCCTTCAAAATCTTCACACTCATGTCCTTGTGCTAAAAGCAAAAATCAATTGCCACACGATTTTGTAAAGTCGCGTGTCTAACCAAATCAACATCTAAAAACAAACTACTTCAGGCCTGAGAAGTAACATTAGTCTTCTTGGTTAACCCATATCCTGATTTCATCGGGGCAACTAGAGCCTGAAAGGCTGCAGTCCTGGGGGTTAAAAATGATGCAGCGATTATTTCACCGCTATTCCAAAATTCGATATTGTGTTTGCAATCTGAGGTAAAAGTATGAATTGTTCTTTTCCCTCGGTATCGTGTATTTCGGTGGCCAATTATCGTGATCTGATTTGGTGTTAAATGCGTTAATCTCCCTAGACTACAGGGACCTTTCTTTATATGGGATGGGATGGACAGCTAAGCACGGTCCCTACAAATGATAAATACTCTGTGGGGTAAAGCAAGTGGTTGATTAATCGATTTAGATATGCTCAATGTATTAACGCTCCATGCATGTGTTTGATTTCTCCCTGTATAGCTAAAAAACAAATCAAAAATCCTTTGATATGGAGTCAAGTAACTCTATCTCTTGAGGCTCTAACTGGGCCAACGGCAGTTGAACAGTCCATAGGTCCTACATATCAGTGACTGTGCCGTTGTTCGGGGGGACCACACTGGTCAGTGCCGATGGTATGGGCCATGCATCTAAAGGGACACCAACAAGGCATGTGGAAAAGGGGATTCCCTGGAGATGCTGTGGACAGGCAAATAGAATCTGGTCTTGTCAGGTCTGCTAGCGTGACCCACACACTCATTTTGGTTGTGGTGGCACCCATACTGCTTGCATACACCCAATCAAGCTTAAGAGGATCGTTATTATTTCCATCTTATATACCGGTCTGTGTTACAGCAAAAACAGCGGATTGAATAGATCTTACTCACGGTATCGATTCTTTTTTGCAGCGAATGCACAATGGTGTTAAGGTACGATAAATGTGTTAATTACCATTAAAATAAATCAAATGCCTTCTGCGAAATATACAATGTGCGATAATATATAACAGCGCTTACAGACTAAACATATAGACACCTGCGGCCTAGTGAGGTCTGATACACCACTCCTTACAGTCTCAAACGAATCACTTCCCATCAAACAGTGTGTTATCACTCAAAATGTCTTCTGACGGTTCAGCAGGCGCTTTAGAGTCTTTTGTGGTTGCCTGTTGCTTGTGTAGCGCTAGCTTAATGCACTTTGCTGGGAATCATTTAGGTCCTACATCTGTGGAAACACAAGCATACCCGTGCCCCCACATTAATAGTTCCCATGGCACTGTCCAAGCTCCCGATTGCAAATCCCGTGCCAGCACCTTTGCCTGAGGCCGTATATCAGCATTCTGTAATGACAGAAAATGAGTTAGGATAGTAGGCATATCTCGAGACGCCGGAAGCGTTAGGTGGTTCCAGCTGAACACGGTTTTGTGCAAATGGTCATGTACCTGGACGTTAGTTCCTGGGAACTTTCTATCCCGATCAGGCAGCTATTTGCACGAGGGTCTCTGTTTTACTTTTGTCCCATCCGTAGCCAACTTACACGCCAGGTCAGCTGATGATGATGATGATGAGAGTTGACATAATTTTGGCCTTCAGCTTGCTACCACTTTCTCAGAGGCCCACACAAACTACAATACTAAAAAACAGACATAAGAACACAAATGCCAATTGAAGACACAGAGATGTGAAGTGCATACCATAACTTTCTGGGTATAAAGAAAGATCAAATTAACCTGAGAATGATACGTATTTATGGTAAATCTGTTACCTAGCATATGGGTGTAGATTGATTTACTTGCATCCAATTTTCTTTCTGGATTTACTTGCATCCAATTTTCTTCCTGTGTGGATGGTGGGACCGAAGCACCGCCTGACCATAACATATCATTATTGTCAATTGGAGGGGATGCATCTCACCGCGTCAGGCGTCGAAAATAACAGTGTATCAATAATATGAGCTCAGCAAATTTGCACTTGGGTTATAGGTATACTTATCACATATACAAACATCCCTAACATTTAGCATTGGCTAACCATATTAGTCACATAGCGACTCATTAACTATATAGGCTAAAATTAATGTACATAAAAGCACAAAGCTGCAAACATCAGCACATCTAACTCCTGTTGCATCAAATGCTTGCAGAGTCCTGCTAAATCAGAGTCCAAACACAAGAGTCTAAAGCCAAAAAAGAAACCCACAAAATAATCAATACTTGCAGAACTTATTCTAAACCGGAAGACACAAAACCTGTTACTTAATCCAGAGAAATCCATTAGATCACAGAAACCAAATAAATCCATCAGATCACAGAAATACAAACATTGTAACATAAAATCACACGTTCATGGTCGCGACCACACACACACACACACAGGCACACCAAGTTTTCAGCATAAATCTAAAATATTGCAGAGACAGGACTTACAATAATATTCAACATTTAACAGACAAATTCCCAAGCTTCAGTTTCAGGAAGAGTACTTTCCTTTTAATTCTGGTTTAGGAAGGGCATTTTCCCTTCTACTCAGGGATATAACCTAATGTTGAAGCTTTCACTACGACTAACAAGTAGGCAACAAGAAACAATACTGGAAGAATGCCTTTGCCTTATTAATGGTTCCTGCTCATAACTTTTTGGTCCAGGGATCAGAGGCTCTCCCCGAGAATCCCTCGGTGCCGGCTGGAGGTCCTGCGATCCTTCGGACCATTGATGTTCAAGAGCAAGGCCCTACCTACCTGGGTACCCAAAATCTATTACTAGAAAGCAGCAAAATAATTAACTTTCTAAAACTTAATTTTGGAGTTCTAGAAAGCAGGCATTCTTTACTGCAGTACTGAACGCGCAGGGAATAGTTCTACCCAAATGTGTGTACCGAAAAGACACTCCTACTAGATATTTATGCCATGTTAACATACATAATCATTACATTTCCGAGAAGTGGTTAATATTTTCGTGGCTGTATAATACCAAAAGATCCATTCCAGAGTCTTCAACTTCTGCGCATCAGCACATCACCGACCTAAAAGAGGATAAGGCTGGAAAACAAAAAACCTCATAAATTATATACAAATTTGTTGGTAAATTGACATTAATTCTGGAGGTAAAGGTAATTGCAATTCTATCTGAAACCTTTTGTAAAACAGTTTTTGCTTTTGGCATTGATCTTCGGGAAAATAATAAATCTGAGTCCTTTTTAACAAAGTAAATAGAGGGGATAACTCTTCAGTCGTAATGTCAATATTTTCACCTTTCAACAGAGTGAATAACATCATCTAGATAGACCATCTGCAGTAATTGAATTATGCACACTTTTTCCCAACCAAGGCGTTGAATGTCAGAAAGATGGTTCTCGCCGTGCCGCTTGTGGGTTAGGCCGGGCCAGGCCAGCACGCTGGGCTCGGCAAGGAGGGCGTGGGCTGCGCCGCCGGTTGCCTGGGGGGGGGGCCGTGTGCCCAAGCAGGTGTAAGGTTTGCTGACCCGTCCGATGCGGTGGCTGCTGGCTCGGCGGCTGTACTGCGTCTGAGGGACTATGCAGTTTTATGTTGGAATTCACCTTGTTTTGATCTCAGGTTGGGTACGCCAATTGCTGCAGAGAGACCCCGCTGCACACCCCCGGGATGCCGGATCCCGCACCCCACTTCCCATTGCTCCGGATCCAAAGGATCGTCAGGTTCTGGTGGATTCATCTCCCGCATCTCTCGTGTTGGGCTAGGAACTTCGTCGTATGTAGGGTTAAATTTCAAAAGACTGCGGCTCTGTCCTTGCTTTTGAGATAACGGTGGAGGAGTAGCAGCCGCTTGTAAGATAGTTTCTGCGGGCTTAAAAGCGTTTAAAGCTGTATGCACTAATTTCAAAGTAACACTTTCCTCAGGGATTTTAAGTTGCAAGACTTTGTTCTTTCAAAATTCACTGTAATTTTTTTTTTCTTTCTTTTTTTTTTTTTTTGATGGAGCTTTCGCTCCTTTCTAGGTGACTGTCCCATCCTCCAGCGAGCCGGGGGGGGAAAAACAGACCCGATTCCTGTTCAGGGCCTGTTGGACCCAGCCCCTGATCACGGCTTTCTTCAGATGGTACATTTGCAACAAAAGGACTTTTCTGAATGACTCTGGCCACTTTTTTCTCTGTTAACACATCTTTTAACGCTTCATAAACCAAACGCCAAGTTGTTAATACTCGACTCGCATTCACATCACCCCTTGAAGTATGTTTAAAAGGTAACTCTCCTGACACCTTCCAAGTTAAAATACCAAAAACACGCGGTGATTCCATGGGCACTCCATTACTTCTGAGTCAGGCTAACAACAGCTCAAAAAACAGGAGCTAATTATCGCTCCTCTTTGTTGCCGACCTGCATGCACAGAGTCCACGATTCTCTGCCACACATCTAAGTCGAACAACTGATCTGTTTCCCAATTTTCTGCATTCACTGGTATTGTGGTTATCCCACTTACAGTTCACACACCACTTTCTTCCCCCTTGGCTAACCGGTCCTTTGACTCCACATTCCTTCCGAAAGTGACCTGTTTTTCCACAATTAAAACAACTCCTGGCCTGATTTTCCCTTTTCTGTTTTGCGACCAACGGTCGCACCGCCACCCCAACTGTAACTGCCATCACAGTAACTACCCCTCTCCACCATACCCCCGACCCTCCCCCGGTTCCCAACCCCCCATCCCACGGCACGGCGCAAGGTGGGGCTGGAAGAGAAAACGCGTTATATGGGTTAGGGACTGGTGGCTCCAGCAAGGAAAGGTCCGTAGCCTGCCTGGGAGACTGGTCCAGGTGCATTTGCAGTTTTTCTAGCTTAGATATTAGTTCGCTTAGTTGGTCCTCTTGGACCTCCCGGACAGCCGCTTTCTTGTCTACGCAATGAGCCACTGGAGATCCGGAAGACGGCGGCGTAGGCGGAGGAAGTGGAGGATACCGCGGTACAGGATTCGGGGACGTGGAATGATCGGAGGGGGCAGCGGCGGCGCGCGGCTACAGTCTGTTCAGGAGGGATAGGCAGGGCAGGTGAGGTGGAGGTGTCACACTCTGTATGTAAGGGAGAGGTTTGACTGTACAGCTCTCACAGTTAGGGATAATGTGGTTGAGAGCCTCTGAGTCAGGATTAGGGGGATGGAAAACAAAGCAGATATCATTGTGGGTGTCTGCTATTGATCGCCCAGCCAGGATGATAGCACTGATGAGTTATTCTGTAGGCAATTAGGAGAAATTGCTGGCTTTGTAGCCCTTGTCCTTGTGGGAGATTTCAACTTCCCAGAGAGCAACTGGGAATATCATATTGCTGTGATGAGCAGGTCTTGGAAATTCTTGAAGTTTGTAGGAGACAGACAGATAACTTCTTGTCACAAGTACTCAGTGAGCCACCTAGGAAAGATGCCCTCCTAGACTCATTGTTTGTGAATAGAGAAGGACTCGTGGGAGATGTGATGGTAGGTGGCTGTCTTGTCCACAGTGATCACAATATGGTTGAGTTAAAATTGTCAGTGTAATGAGGAAAAAGGACAGCAGAGCTTCTACCCTGGACTTCAAGAGAGCAAACTTGAAGCTACTCAGGGAGCTTTTAAGGGCTTAGGAGTCCACGAGTGCTGGTCAGTTTTCAAGAACCACCTTTTAAAAGCACAAGAGCAGGCAATTCCAGTGTGTCGCAAGTCAAGCAAGCGGGGCAGAAGATCAGCTTGGCTGAAAAGACAACTCCTCTTGGAGCTCAAGAGGAAAAAGAAATTGTATGACCTCTGGAAGTGAGGTCAGGCTTTGCAGGAAGATTACAGAGCCGTGGTTCGCATATGCAGGGAGAAGACACAAAAGGCCAAAGCTCAATTAGAGTTGAAACTGGCCAGTGTTGTGTCAGACAACAAGAAAGGCTTTTTGAAGTACATTAATAGCACAAGGAGATCTAAAGAAAACATTAGACTGATGCTTGTTGAAGATGGTCACCTGACAAACAGGGATGAAGAAAAAGTGGAGGCATTCAGTGCTTTTTTTGCCTCGGTACTTAATAATACTGCTAGACCTCAGGCTACCTGGTCCTTTGAGTCAGAGGACTATGAGTGCAGGGACAGTGACTTTCCATTTGTGGACACTGAAATTGTAAGGGACCTGTTGTATCAGCTGAATGTTCATAAGCCCATGGGGCCTGATGGGATTCATCCCAGAGTACTGAAGGAGCTAGTGGATCTTACAGCAGGACCCTGCTCGATCAAAGGTATCGGGAGTCTGTGGAGGTCCCTGCTGACTGGAAGCTAGACAATGTTATTCCAATTTACAAGAAGGGCACGAGGGAAGACCCAGGAAACTACAGACCTGTTAGTGTAACCTCAGCACCTGGAAAAAGTATGCAGAAGATAATACAGGGTGCTGTTGAAAGGCATTTAAAGGATGATGCAATCATCAGACACAGTCAGCGTGGGTTCACAAAGGGAAAGTCCTGTTTAACAAATTTGATATCCTTCTACGATAAGGTCAGTCACCTAGCGGATGAAGGGAAGGCAGTGGATGTAGGTTTTCTAGATTTTAGTAAGGCTTTTGATGCTGTCCCTCACAGCATCCTTCTGGACAAGTTGTCCAACTGTGAGATGAGCAGGTACACAGTGCGCTGGGTGAAGAACTGGCTGAATGGCAAGGCTCAAAGAGTTGTAGCGAATGGGGCTGCGTCTGACTGGTGACTGGTCACCAGAAGTGTTCCTCGGGGTTCAAGGCCATTTCTGCTCAATATTTTTATCAGTGATCTGGATGCAGGTGTTGAACGTACCCTTAGTAAGTTTGCTGATGATACCAAACTGGGAGGCGCTGCTGACTCTCTTGAGGGACAAGAGGCCTTGCAGAGGGATTGTCACAAATGAGTGGTTAGGTCACTTAAAGAATCACCATCAAAGGTATTTGCAAGAAATTATTTTAATAAGAATTTATAAAATGTGATTTAACAAAGTTCGTTGGCAAGATTCACTCTATTACTTGTTAAATGAATGGTGTTGCGGCGGCATCAAGGACTCGACCAATATGATCCATAACAGTCAACTTTATTAGTAAAGAATCTAGATTATATAGACAGCACTTAATCGTGATTAGTCACTATACATAAACACTCGGTGCAACACTCAGTTATGATTGGATACTATACATGAAAACATCTATCAGCAAAACAATCAGCAAAACACCCCGGTTACATAATCAATACTCAAACTATGATTGGTCAGTATTCATAGAACGACTGTTTACCTGCAGCTGGCCTGAGAACAATTGTCTTTCCCACAGCCAGCCTGGGAAAGGTTTGCTCTCCCGCAGCTGGCACGACTGTTTACCTGCAGCCAGCCTGGGAAAGGTTTGCTTTCCCACAACCAGCCTGAGAAAAGCTTTGAGGCCTGTGCTGCTACAAACCGATCGAGTCCAAACTCAGAGTGTCTGGGTAGCTCACAATATGTCCCTGTTTCTCCAGAAACCCTACAGAATGAAATACAAAATCGAAATAGGATTGAGGTTGAATGATTTACAGAGACTGGGGAAAGACATAAGGGGTAAGGGAGACCCTCCCATTGAGTCACAAGTTTCGGAATGGACCCCCTTGCTTTCTAAACCAGAAATTATGATTTGAAAGGTCCTGGAGGCCAGGAGAGGTGCCTGAGGACTGGAGAAAAGCCAACATCACTCCAATCTTCAAATCATAATATCCTATTGTTGGGATTGCAGTGAATTCTTTTTAATCACTTTGTAAATGCTAAGTTAACCAATGGTTAATTACTGCTAAATTCCTGTGATTTTTGTCTCTCTCTCTCTTTAACTGTGAACAAACCTTAAATTCCTGCTATACATATCCTTTAGACACAAGCCATTGCAGCCTAAGGCTAGGTCTGGATCCAGCTGCACTGAGGCTCCTCTCTGAGGAGTTTAGACTCAATGGGAGGGTCTCCCTTACCCCTTATGTCTTTCCCCAGTCTCTGTAAATCATTCAACCTCAATCCTATTTCGATTTTGTATTTCATTCTGTAGGGTTTCTGGAGAAACAGGGACATATTGTGAGCTACCCAGACACTCTGAGTTTGGACTCGATCGGTTTGTAGCAGCACAGGCCTCAAAGCTTTTCTCAGGCTGGTTGTGGGAAAGCAAACCTTTCCCAGGCTGGCTGCAGGTAAACAGTCGTGCCAGCTGCGGGAGAGCAAACCTTTCCCAGGCTGGCTGTGGGAAAGACAATTGTTCTCAGGCCAGCTGCAGGTAAACAGTCGTTCTATGAATACTGACCAATCATAGTTTGAGTATTGATTATGTAACCGGGGTGTTTTGCTGATTGTTTTGCTGATAGATGTTTTCATGTATAGTATCCAATCATAACTGAGTGTTGCACCGAGTGTTTATGTATAGTGACTAATCACGATTAAGTGCTGTCTATATAATCTAGATTCTTTACTAATAAAGTTGACTGTTATGGATCATATTGGTCGAGTCCTTGATGCCGCCGCAACACCATTCATTTAACAAGTAATAGAGTGAATCTTGCCAACGAACTTTGTTAAATCACATTTTATAAATTCTTATTAAAATAATTTCTTGCAAATACCTTTGATGGTGATTCTTTAAGTGACCTAACCACTCATTTGTGACAATCCCTCTGCAAGGCCTCTTGTCCCTCAAGAGAGTCAGCAGCGCCTCCCAGTTTGGTATCATCAGCAAACTTACTAAGGGTACGTTCAACACCTGCATCCAGATCACTGATAAAAATATTGAGCAGAAATGGCCTTGAACCCCGAGGAACACTTCTGGTGACCAGTCACCAGTCAGACGCAGCCCCATTCGCTACAACTCTTTGAGCCTTGCCATTCAGCCAGTTCTTCACCCAGCGCACTGTGTACCTGCTCATCTCACAGTTGGACAACTTGTCCAGAAGGATGCTGTGAGGGACAGCATCAAAAGCCTTACTAAAATCTAGAAAACCTACATCCACTGCCTTCCCTTCATCCGCTAGGTGACTGACCTTATCGTAGAAGGATATCAAATTTGTTAAACAGGACTTTCCCTTTGTGAACCCACGCTGACTGTGTCTGATGATTGCATCATCCTTTAAATGCCTTTCAACAGCACCCTGTATTATCTTCTGCATACTTTTTCCAGGTGCTGAGGTTACACTAACAGGTCTGTAGTTTCCTGGGTCTTCCCTCGTGCCCTTCTTGTAAATTGGAATAACATTGTCTAGCTTCCAGTCAGCAGGGACCTCCACAGACTCCCGATACCTTTGATCGAGCAGGGTCCTGCTGTAAGATCCGCTAGCTCCTTCAGTACTCTGGGATGAATCCCATCAGGCCCCATGGGCTTATGAACATTCAGCTGATACAACAGGTCCCTTACAATTTCAGTGTCCACAAATGGAAAGTCACTGTCCCTGCACTCATAGTCCTCTGACTCAAAGGACCAGGTAGCCTGAGGTCTAGCAGTATTATTAAGTACCGAGGCAAAAAAAGCACTGAATGCCTCCACTTTTTCTTCATCCCTGTTTGTCAGGTGACCATCTTCAACAAGCATCAGTCTAATGTTTTCTTTAGATCTCCTTGTGCTATTAATGTACTTCAAAAAGCCTTTCTTGTTGTCTGACACAACACTGGCCAGTTTCAACTCTAATTGAGCTTTGGCCTTTTGTGTCTTCTCCCTGCATATGCGAACCACGGCTCTGTAATCTTCCTGCAAAGCCTGACCTCACTTCCAGAGGTCATACAATTTCTTTTTCCTCTTGAGCTCCAAGAGGAGTTGTCTTTTCAGCCAAGCTGATCTTCTGCCCCGCTTGCTTGACTTGCGACACACTGGAATTGCCTGCTCTTGTGCTTTTAAAAGGTGGTTCTTGAAAACTGACCAGCACTCGTGGACTCCTAAGCCCTTAAAAGCTCCCTGAGTAGCTTCAAGTTTGCTCTCTTGAAGTCCAGGGTAGAAGCTCTGCTGTCCTTTTTCCTCATTACACTGACAATTTTAACTCAACCATATTGTGATCACTGTGGACAAGACAGCCACCTACCATCACATCTCCCACGAGTCCTTCTCTATTCACAAACAATGAGTCTAGGAGGGCATCTTTCCTAGGTGGCTCACTGAGTACTTGTGACAAGAAGTTATCTGTCTGTCTCCTACAAACTTCAAGAATTTCCAAGACCTGCTCATCACAGCAATATGATATTCCCAGTTGCTCTCTGGGAAGTTGAAATCTCCCACAAGGACAAGGGCTACAAAGCCAGCAATTTCTCCTAATTGCCTACAGAATAACTCATCAGTGCTATCATCCTGGCTGGGCGATCAATAGCAGACACCCACAATGATATCTGCTTTGTTTTCCATCCCCCTAATCCTGACTCAGAGGCTCTCAACCACATTATCCCTAACTGTGAGAGCTGTACAGTCAAACCTCTCCCTTACATACAGAGTGTGACACCTCCACCTCACCTGCCCTGCCTATCCCTCCTGAACAGACTGTAGCCGCGCGCCGCCGCTGCCCCCTCCGATCATTCCACGTCCCCGAATCCTGTACCGCGGTATCCTCCACTTCCTCCGCCTACGCCGCCGTCTTCCGGATCTCCAGTGGCTCATTGCGTAGACAAGAAAGCGGCTGTCCGGGAGGTCCAAGAGGACCAACTAAGCGAACTAATATCTAAGCTAGAAAAACTGCAAATGCACCTGGACCAGTCTCCCAGGCAGGCTACGGACCTTTCCTTGCTGGAGCCACCAGTCCCTAACCCATATAACGCGTTTTCTCTTCCAGCCCCACCTTGCGCCGTGCCGTGGGATGGGGGGTTGGGAACCGGGGGAGGGTCGGGGGTATGGTGGAGAGGGGTAGTTACTGTGATGGCAGTTACAGTTGGGGTGGCGGTGCGACCGTTGGTCGCAAAACAGAAAAGGGAAAATCAGGCCAGGAGTTGTTTTAATTGTGGAAAAACAGGTCACTTTCGGAAGGAATGTGGAGTCAAAGGACCGGTTAGCCAAGGGGGAAGAAAGTGGTGTGTGAACTGTAAGTGGGATAACCACAATACCAGTGAATGCAGAAAATTGGGAAACAGATCAGTTGTTCGACTTAGATGTGTGGCAGAGAATCGTGGACTCTGTGCATGCAGGTCGGCAACAAAGAGGAGCGATAATTAGCTCCTGTTTTTTGAGCTGTTGTTAGCCTGACTCAGAAGTAATGGAGTGCCCATGGAATCACCGCGTGTTTTTGGTATTTTAACTTGGAAGGTGTCAGGAGAGTTACCTTTTAAACATACTTCAAGGGGTGATGTGAATGCGAGTCGAGTATTAACAACTTGGCGTTTGGTTTATGAAGCGTTAAAAGATGTGTTAACAGAGAAAAAAGTGGCCAGAGTCATTCAGAAAAGTCCTTTTGTTGCAAATGTACCATCTGAAGAAAGCCGTGATCAGGGGCTGGGTCCAACAGGCCCTGAACAGGAATCGGGTCTGTTTTTCCCCCCCCGGCTCGCTGGAGGATGGGACAGTCACCTAGAAAGGAGCGAAAGCTCCATCAAAAAAAAAAAAAAAGAAAGAAAAAAAAAATTACAG
The DNA here is from genome assembly GCF_030867145.1 of Opisthocomus hoazin. NCBI lineage: Eukaryota > Metazoa > Chordata > Aves > Opisthocomiformes > Opisthocomidae > Opisthocomus > Opisthocomus hoazin. The sequence goes on from NC_134453.1 coordinate 30,819,150, forward strand.
TGAATTTTGAAAGAACAAAGTCTTGCAACTTAAAATCCCTGAGGAAAGTGTTACTTTGAAATTAGTGCATACAGCTTTAAACGCTTTTAAGCCCGCAGAAACTATCTTACAAGCGGCTGCTACTCCTCCACCGTTATCTCAAAAGCAAGGACAGAGCCGCAGTCTTTTGAAATTTAACCCTACATACGACGAAGTTCCTAGCCCAACACGAGAGATGCGGGAGATGAATCCACCAGAACCTGACGATCCTTTGGATCCGGAGCAATGGGAAGTGGGGTGCGGGATCCGGCATCCCGGGGGTGTGCAGCGGGGTCTCTCTGCAGCAATTGGCGTACCCAACCTGAGATCAAAACAAGGTGAATTCCAACATAAAACTGCATAGTCCCTCAGACGCAGTACAGCCGCCGAGCCAGCAGCCACCGCATCGGACGGGTCAGCAAACCTTACACCTGCTTGGGCACACGGCCCCCCCCCCAGGCAACCGGCGGCGCAGCCCACGCCCTCCTTGCCGAGCCCAGCGTGCTGGCCTGGCCCGGCCTAACCCACAAGCGGCACGGCGAGAACCATCTTTCTGACATTCAACGCCTTGGTTGGGAAAAAGTGTGCATAATTCAATTACTGCAGATGGTCTATCTAGATGATGTTATTCACTCTGTTGAAAGGTGAAAATATTGACATTACGACTGAAGAGTTATCCCCTCTATTTACTTTGTTAAAAAGGACTCAGATTTATTATTTTCCCGAAGATCAATGCCAAAAGCAAAAACTGTTTTACAAAAGGTTTCAGATAGAATTGCAATTACCTTTACCTCCAGAATTAATGTCAATTTACCAACAAATTTGTATATAATTTATGAGGTTTTTTGTTTTCCAGCCTTATCCTCTTTTAGGTCGGTGATGTGCTGATGCGCAGAAGTTGAAGACTCTGGAATGGATCTTTTGGTATTATACAGCCACGAAAATATTAACCACTTCTCGGAAATGTAATGATTATGTATGTTAACATGGCATAAATATCTAGTAGGAGTGTCTTTTCGGTACACACATTTGGGTAGAACTATTCCCTGCGCGTTCAGTACTGCAGTAAAGAATGCCTGCTTTCTAGAACTCCAAAATTAAGTTTTAGAAAGTTAATTATTTTGCTGCTTTCTAGTAATAGATTTTGGGTACCCAGGTAGGTAGGGCCTTGCTCTTGAACATCAATGGTCCGAAGGATCGCAGGACCTCCAGCCGGCACCGAGGGATTCTCGGGGAGAGCCTCTGATCCCTGGACCAAAAAGTTATGAGCAGGAACCATTAATAAGGCAAAGGCATTCTTCCAGTATTGTTTCTTGTTGCCTACTTGTTAGTCGTAGTGAAAGCTTCAACATTAGGTTATATCCCTGAGTAGAAGGGAAAATGCCCTTCCTAAACCAGAATTAAAAGGAAAGTACTCTTCCTGAAACTGAAGCTTGGGAATTTGTCTGTTAAATGTTGAATATTATTGTAAGTCCTGTCTCTGCAATATTTTAGATTTATGCTGAAAACTTGGTGTGCCTGTGTGTGTGTGTGTGTGGTCGCGACCATGAACGTGTGATTTTATGTTACAATGTTTGTATTTCTGTGATCTGATGGATTTATTTGGTTTCTGTGATCTAATGGATTTCTCTGGATTAAGTAACAGGTTTTGTGTCTTCCGGTTTAGAATAAGTTCTGCAAGTATTGATTATTTTGTGGGTTTCTTTTTTGGCTTTAGACTCTTGTGTTTGGACTCTGATTTAGCAGGACTCTGCAAGCATTTGATGCAACAGGAGTTAGATGTGCTGATGTTTGCAGCTTTGTGCTTTTATGTACATTAATTTTAGCCTATATAGTTAATGAGTCGCTATGTGACTAATATGGTTAGCCAATGCTAAATGTTAGGGATGTTTGTATATGTGATAAGTATACCTATAACCCAAGTGCAAATTTGCTGAGCTCATATTATTGATACACTGTTATTTTCGACGCCTGACGCGGTGAGATGCATCCCCTCCAATTGACAATAATGATATGTTATGGTCAGGCGGTGCTTCGGTCCACCATCCACACAGGAAGAAAATTGGATGCAAGTAAATCCAGAAAGAAAATTGGATGCAAGTAAATCAATCTACACCCATATGCTAGGTAACAGATTTACCATAAATACGTATCATTCTCAGGTAATTTGATCTTTCTTTATACCCAGAAAGTTATGGTATGCACTTCACATCTCTGTGTCTTCAATTGGCATTTGTGTTCTTATGTCTGTTTTTTAGTATTGTAGTTTGTGTGGGCCTCTGAGAAAGTGGTAGCAAGCTGAAGGCCAAAATTATGTCAACTCTCATCATCATCATCATCAGCTGACCTGGCGTGTAAGTTGGCTACGGATGGGACAAAAGTAAAACAGAGACCCTCGTGCAAATAGCTGCCTGATCGGGATAGAAAGTTCCCAGGAACTAACGTCCAGGTACATGACCATTTGCACAAAACCGTGTTCAGCTGGAACCACCTAACGCTTCCGGCGTCTCGAGATATGCCTACTATCCTAACTCATTTTCTGTCATTACAGAATGCTGATATACGGCCTCAGGCAAAGGTGCTGGCACGGGATTTGCAATCGGGAGCTTGGACAGTGCCATGGGAACTATTAATGTGGGGGCACGGGTATGCTTGTGTTTCCACAGATGTAGGACCTAAATGATTCCCAGCAAAGTGCATTAAGCTAGCGCTACACAAGCAACAGGCAACCACAAAAGACTCTAAAGCGCCTGCTGAACCGTCAGAAGACATTTTGAGTGATAACACACTGTTTGATGGGAAGTGATTCGTTTGAGACTGTAAGGAGTGGTGTATCAGACCTCACTAGGCCGCAGGTGTCTATATGTTTAGTCTGTAAGCGCTGTTATATATTATCGCACATTGTATATTTCGCAGAAGGCATTTGATTTATTTTAATGGTAATTAACACATTTATCGTACCTTAACACCATTGTGCATTCGCTGCAAAAAAGAATCGATACCGTGAGTAAGATCTATTCAATCCGCTGTTTTTGCTGTAACACAGACCGGTATATAAGATGGAAATAATAACGATCCTCTTAAGCTTGATTGGGTGTATGCAAGCAGTATGGGTGCCACCACAACCAAAATGAGTGTGTGGGTCACGCTAGCAGACCTGACAAGACCAGATTCTATTTGCCTGTCCACAGCATCTCCAGGGAATCCCCTTTTCCACATGCCTTGTTGGTGTCCCTTTAGATGCATGGCCCATACCATCGGCACTGACCAGTGTGGTCCCCCCGAACAACGGCACAGTCACTGATATGTAGGACCTATGGACTGTTCAACTGCCGTTGGCCCAGTTAGAGCCTCAAGAGATAGAGTTACTTGACTCCATATCAAAGGATTTTTGATTTGTTTTTTAGCTATACAGGGAGAAATCAAACACATGCATGGAGCGTTAATACATTGAGCATATCTAAATCGATTAATCAACCACTTGCTTTACCCCACAGAGTATTTATCATTTGTAGGGACCGTGCTTAGCTGTCCATCCCATCCATATAAAGA